>NW_016856230.1:0-847 GCF_001698545.2 Rhinopithecus bieti | reverse complement strand
TAAGTTTGATTTTCAGCTCCTCTGTTGGACATATAAGTGCATCTCTTGTTGGACATAGGCAAAATAACTTGGCAAACTTAGTTCTGGTGATTTCTTGATGGTTTGGAAGTCTATTGCTGGGAAGAAATTCCATCATACATATTCATGCTTATAATAAGCTGGGGATTTTTTGTTTTTGCAAATGCTTGCCCCTACTTTTCAACATTTTCTATGTTAGTAGTTGTGAAGAACTAAGGTGGGGAGCAGTACTACAAGTCGAGTAATGGTATTAGTATATACCAGAATTCTGATTGGCAGCAAGTTTTATTAATCAGAATAACACTTGGTTATGGAAGTGACTAATGCTGAAAAAATTGATTATTTTTATTAGATAATTTCTCACCTATAGACTTAAACTGTCAACTTGCTCTAGTGTCTTATTAGTTAAACTTTGTAAAATATATATATACTTGTTTTTCCATTGTATGCAAATTGAAAGAAAAGATGTACCATTTCTCTGTTGTATGTTGGATTATGTAGGAAATGTTTGTGTACAATTCAAAAAAAAAAAGATGAAAAAAGTTCCTGTGGATGTTTTGTGTAGTATCTTGGCATTTGTATTGATAGTTAAAATTCACTTCCAAATAAATAAAACACCCATGATGCTAGATTTGATGTGTGCCCAATTTGAACAAGGGTTGATTGACACCTGTAAAATTTGTTGAAACGTTCCTCTTAAAAGGAAATACAGTAATCATATATATATATATTTTGTGTGTGAAGTGTTTTCTAGCATTCATAAGTGAAAGCTGCCAGGGGTGGTAGATGCAAAGTTCGGTAGTTGGGCTCATAATTTATTAAAGTGGTA
>NW_016856229.1:0-851 GCF_001698545.2 Rhinopithecus bieti | reverse complement strand
TTTTTAATGTCTAGTCAAGGGTCAGGTGCAGTGGCTCACTCCTGTAATCTTAGCACTTTAGGAGGCTGAGACAGGTGGATTTCTTGAGCTCTGGAGTTCCAGACCAGACTGGGCAACATGGTGAAACCTCATCTCTACAAAAAATACAAAAATTAGCAGGGTGTGGTGGCACCTGCCTGTAGTCCTAGCTACTCAGAAGGCTTATGTGGGAGAATCACCTGAGTCCAGGGGAGTCAAGGCTTCAGTGAGTCATGATTGCATTATTGCACTCCAGGTTAGGCAACAGAGCAAGATCTTGTCTCAAAAAAAAGATGTTTGTACTTGTATTGAACATGTACAGATCTTTTTCTTGCCATTGTTCCCTAAATAATAAAGTACAACAACCACTTATTAGCATTTACATTGTTTTAGGTATTATAAATAATCTAGAGATGTTTTAAAGTATATGGAAGCATGCAATAGGTTATTTGCAACACAACACTATTGTATACAAGGGGCTTGAGCATCCATGGATTTTGGTATCCTCAGGGGTCCTGGAAGCAATCCCTCATTGATACCAAGGTACAACTCTGTATAATATGTGTAATATGTACATAAAATGTATTAATATATATAATTAATGATCATCATCATCACATTTTAAAACTAGAAAAAAGGACTTCCCAGTGTCCTAAGTGTCCTATAAACATTTATTTAAAACAAAATATTTAATTGTATTTTAATTTTTTATTCTTTAATATAATCTTCAGTTATATTAAAGATTTTGTTTAAAAAAATCTTAATTAGATATAATATCTTAATTATGTAGAAATCTTAATTATATTAAAGCAAATATCACAAAGATAAAGGAA
>NW_016856228.1:0-511 GCF_001698545.2 Rhinopithecus bieti | reverse complement strand
TTTTTACTTCTTTTTTCTTTGGAGGCAGAGATTGGGCATACGATGATATGAGGGGTGGTCTCCTTCCTTATTCCCCCCTGTTGAAACTCTCACTCATTTTATTAGTGGGAGATCTCACTTTCATTTTCACTACCCATGTCTTCTTGCAAGACAGATGGATAGTGATTCATATAGTACACTTGTGCTAAAGCATTTTGGTGAACTAAGGTAGCGATGAAGCTTTTTATCATTTGTAGAAGTACAGGTAGCAAACAAGGGAGTAGTAGGCAGGTTCCCATTATTATTATAACTCTTATTATAAGAGTTTTAAATCCTCCTAGTGCTGGGAACCATTTTCCAAACATGGTCCCAGGATCAAGTCCATTCCTCACTTGCATGAGCACATGTGCCAGTTTTGTCATATCTCTAACTATGTCTTCAACTACTTGCCCTTGATCATCTATTTGTAGATGGCAATTAGTAAGGTTAAATTTCCCACAGACCCCTCCTTCAGCTGCTAGCAAGTAGTCGA
>NW_016856227.1:0-293 GCF_001698545.2 Rhinopithecus bieti | reverse complement strand
TAAAATTATTGACAAGGAGAGAAAGTGGTGTGGTCTGAGAGTTGCCCATTTCAAGGAATTCCTGTTGGTAAAAGATGGGTAGTAAGGGATGTTAGTGTTTGGTCCGGAACTGGCTCTGAAACAGCTCCTGTGAATCAAGGTAAATTAGAAGGAGGCATGCAACAGAGAACAACAAACAGCAAGTGAGGTCCAGCAAATAAGATAATTTTGATCGCAAGCGCGCCTCGGGCGTAGTACCCGATCAGAGTCAGACATGCCACGGAATACAGAGCCCCAGATGAGTACCGGAGGAC
>NW_016856226.1:0-1702 GCF_001698545.2 Rhinopithecus bieti | reverse complement strand
CGGGGCGGCCGCCGGCAACTCGTCCGTCTTGATGACCATGGTGGCGGGAGCGGGCGTCCGCTTCGGCTGTCCGCGCCGCCCGCCGCGCCACTAACCCAAGTGCCCTGCGCGCCGCTGCCGCTGCGGGAAGGACGGAGTCACCGGCCCACGTGGTGCGCGCCGTGGCCTTTGACCCCCCGCCGTTCCCCTGTCCCGCCCTCGCGCCCGGCCCGGCCCACGGCAGCCCGCGAGGGACAAAACGCGCCGCGCCTCGTTCCCCGCCCACGGACGCGGTGACTTTCCCAAACGTCTTAAAGGCAACGCACCCTGACTCAAGGCCCAGGGAGGCTGGGCGCCCTCTCGGGGCGGGGCCTCGGGGAGACTCCCTGCCGCTCGCTGCCCGTCGGGCGGGCACTGTGACCTTGGGTGGAGACTGGTTGGGTCGGCCATGGCTAACCCTCCCTTGCCCAATGATCCCCTGTTTTCTTTTGCAAATTTGCTAAATGACCGCGCAGTCTGTCATCTGCGGTGTTCGCGTGACCCTCAGCGCCCTCCCCACCGGGCAGGCCCTTTCCCGCCTAATGGGTGCGGCGGGATTACTGAGGGAATGGAGAGTCGCTTAGGGCACGGGCACGAGAGGCGAGGGCGGGACATGGCAAATGGGGATCAAGTGTCAGAATGGACCCGCCAAACTGTGTTCCGAGCCAGAACGGGCTCCCTACTCGCGTCCTCGACCCATGGGTCCTCACCTCCAGGCTGGTGTCCTCATGTGACAGTGGAGGAGGCCGAGACCAAGGTCACACAGAGCGAGGGACAGAGCCGGGTCCGACTCCATCCACAGCCAGGACGCTTTACAGTAGCTCGTATTTTTCACTTGGCTGGGGCTTGGCGGGGACTGAGCAGTGAGGTCAGAGAATGCTGCTGAGGGGACATTGGAACCAGGTCTTGCAGTGGGTTGAAGTGCTCCAGGCGGAGAGCGCCCAGGCCCCAGGGGGCTTTTGTGAAGCACCTGAGGCGTTTTCCCTTAGGAGCGTTTGTCAAGCTCTAATGGGAACTGGGAAGCTTCAGAGGGTGGACTGGGAGGGCCCCAGCGAGGGCCTCGCACGAATTGCAAAGGAAAGCCGACCTTGTCCTGCAGAGCACGTGGTGAGGAAGGTCAGCGATGTGACGTGAGCATTTAAACGGGAGGAAGGAAAATGGGAAGTGGTAAGATTCTTCTCGGCCTGGCGGCGCAGCGGCTCACGCTTGTAATCCTAACACTTTGGGAGGCCGAGGTGGGCGGATTACTTGAGTTCAGAAGTTTGACACCAGCCTGGGCAACATTTCAAAACCCCCATCTCTACAAAAAAATTTTTTAAAGCCAGGTGTGGTGGCACGCGCCTGTAGTCCCAGCTACTCGGGAGCAGAGGTGAGAGGATCATTCAGAAGGGCTCAGATTGAGCCCAGGAGTTCCAAGCTGTGGTGAGCTATGATCGCACCACTGCACCCTTGCCTGGGTGACAGAGAGAGAGTGTCTTAAAAAAAAAAAAAAAAAAAAAAAAGGCCGGACACAGTGGCTCACGCCTGTAATCCCAGCACTTTGGGCAGTCGAGGTGGACAGATCACCTGAGGTCGGGAGTTCAAGACCAGCCTGACCAACATGGAGAAACCCCGTCTCTATTAAAAAATGCAAAAAAATTAGCCGGGCGTGGAGGCACATGCCTGTAATCCCAGCTACTCGGGA
>NW_016856225.1:0-851 GCF_001698545.2 Rhinopithecus bieti | reverse complement strand
CAGTGGCGGACTCCCAGGAGGAGGTCCCAGGTTGTAGAGGGGCGCAGGTGAGCACAAAAGCAGGAGCAGACTCATGGAGCTGTTGGGAAATATGGCCACAATAGGGCTAAGGGAGGGAGCTGAAAAGCCAAAAAAAAAAAAAAAAAAAAAAAAAAAAAAAATCCTACAGAACACTGTATTCCAAGGTACCAACCAGGCCTGACACTGTTAGCTCCAAGATCAGAGGACATCAGGCACCTTCAGAGTGGCATGCCAGACACTGGGAGAGGCATCTGGCTGTCCCAAGAGCCAGGCTCTGCTATGCCTGCCTGATTTCAGCCATCATTGCCAAGCTTGTGCCAAGGGACTCAGTTGGGTACCCCAGAGCTTCTCATCTGCAGCTTTCCCCTGGCTCCCGTGCTCCCAAACTTCCAGCATATCAGGACCACTCAAAACTTGGTGGGCTCCAACACAGCAGTGCCCAGTGCCCACGATCCCAGGATTTCTTCTGGTTCTCGGCCTTGGAGTGGAAATACTGTCTTTCATTCCTCGCAGCCCCTTCTACAAGAACCCCTCCAGCCACACCCAGCCAGATCTGTCAGGGCTAGGCAGGCTATTTGCCCCTGCCCAGGGGCAAATAGCCTGCCCAGCCATGTGGAACATTTTTCTCACCACACCCTCACTACCCTCACTTACCACAATGAAGAACTGGCCCTTGGGCAAGAGGACATGGGGCCCTTCTTTGCCCACTCTGGCACTAGAGCCACCAGCCTGATTCTGGGAAAGAGGGGCTGACACACTCAGACACACCCCCACCAACCCCATGAGCAAACACACCCCACACAAGAACACACACAGGTGCATGTGCGTGG
>NW_016856224.1:0-1693 GCF_001698545.2 Rhinopithecus bieti | reverse complement strand
CGTCACCCAGGCTGGAGTGCAGTGATGCGATCTCAGCTCACTGCCACCTCCACCTCCTGGGTTCAAGCAATTCTCTCCCTCAGCCTCCCAAGTAGCTGGGATTACAGATGCCCACCACCATGCCTGGCTAATTTTTTTGCATTTTACTAGAGACGGGGTTTCACCATCTTGGCCAGGTTGGTCTTGAACTCTTGACCTTGTGATCCACCCGCCTCAGCCTCCCAAAGTCCTGGGATTACAGGCGTGAGCCACCGGCGAAGCCCAGCTAAAATGTTTTAAGACTTTGTCCAGGCACAGTGGCTCACACCTGTAATTCCATCACTCTGGGAGGCAGAAGTGGGAGGACTGCTTGAGCCTAGGAGTTCAAGACCAGCCTAGGCAACATAGTGAGACCCTATCTCTACAAAAAATAGAAAAAAGTATCCAGATAGGTGGCATGTGCCTATAGTCCCAAATATTGCAGAGACTGAGGTGGGAGAATCACTTAAGCCTGGGAAGTTGAGGTTGCAATGAGCCACGATCGTGCCACTGCACTTCAGCTTGGGCAACAGAGTGAGACCCTGTCTTGCAAAACAAAACAAAAAACAAACAAACACATAAAAAATCACCACTTGCTTTGTGGCCTAACATAGGATCTATCCTTGAGAATGATCCATGTGCCGAGGAGAAAACTGTATATTCTGCAGCTGTTGGATGAAATGCTCTATAAATATCTATTAAGTCCATTTGGTCAATAGTGCAAATTAAGTCTAATGTTTATTGATTTTCTGTCTGAATAATCTGTCCAATGCTGAAAGTGAAGTGTTGAAGTCTCCAACTATTACTGTATTGGGGTCCATCTCTGTTTTGATATAATAATATTTACTTTATATATCTGGGTGCTCCCCTGTTGGGTGCATATATATTTACAGTTGTTATATCCTCTTGCTGAAATGTTCCCTTTAAAATTATACAATGATATTGTCTCTTTTATAGTTTTGTCTTGAAATCTATTTTATTTGATGTAAGTATGGCTACTCCTGCTCTTATTTTGGTTTCCATTTCTACGGTTTATCTTTTCCATCCCTTTATTTTCAGTCTATGTGTGTGTGTCTTTATAAGAGAAGTGCGTTTGTTGTAGGAAACAGATAATTGGGGTTTTTTCTTTTTCTTCTTCTTCCTCTTTAATCCATTCAGCCACTCTATGTCTTTGGATTGGAGCGTTTAGCCCATTTACATTCAATATTATTATTGATAGGTAAAAACTTACTCCCGCCATTTTGTTATCTGTTTTCTGGTTGTTTTATGGTCTTCTCTTCCTTCTCATGTCAGTGTTTTTCTCTGGTGGTATGTTTTAATTTCTTGCTTTATACATTTTGTGTATTTATTGTATTTTTTTGACCTGAGGTTACCATGAGGCTTGCAAATAACATCTTATACCCCACTATTTTGACTAATGACAATCTAACTCTGATTGCAAAAACAAACAAGCCAAGAGAAAACTGATAAAACTATTATCTGGTTTTAAAACTACAGTTTACTTCATGAACATAAGAGTAAACAGAAAATCTGATTTTTTTTTTTGTTTTGTTTTGTTTTGTTTTGTTTTTTACGGAGTCTCACTCTGTTGCCAGGCTGGAGTGCAGTGGTGTGATCTCAGCTCACTGCAACCTCCACCTCCCAGGTTCAAGCAATTCTCCTGCTTCAGCCACCC
>NW_016856223.1:0-293 GCF_001698545.2 Rhinopithecus bieti | reverse complement strand
AGGAATTGGGAGAGGAGTGGCTGGAGGGAGAAGTGGGACCAAGAGAAGTTTTTGTTGGTGGTGGTGGTTGCTTTTTTTTTCTTTTTTTGAGATGGGTGAAATTACAGCGTATCTCTATGCCAATGGAAGTGATTCAGAAGAGGGAAAAATGGTGATACAGAAGAAAGGAAGGATAATTAATTCCTATTGCTTAAATAGGATTTGGGAACTGGTCTAGAACTTTGCCACTGGGTGAAATGGTTTCTGTGGAGAAATTTTGATTTTGACATAGACAAATTACAAATGCCTAATAA
>NW_016856222.1:0-994 GCF_001698545.2 Rhinopithecus bieti | reverse complement strand
GTTACTGCTTTTCACACTAGAATGATGACTACCTAAAATTTTAATGTATATGATTATTAAAATTTTTTATCTTTTTAAAATTAAATTTTGGTTATTAACTTTTAATTTCAGGGTAAATGGGATGTTTGTTACATAGGTAAACTTATGTCTTGCGGGTTTGTTGTACAGACTGTTTTGTCATGCAAGTAGTAAGTCTAGTACCTTTTAGCTATTTTTCCTGATCCTTTCTCTCCTCCCAACGCCCACCCTCCAATAAGGCCCAGCGTATGTTATTCCTCTCTATATGTTCATGTGTACTCATCTTTTAGCTTCCACTTGTAAGTGAGGGCATACGGTGTTTGGATTTCTGTTCCTGTGTTTATTTGCTAAGGATAATGTACAGCAACTCATTTATGTTCCTACAAAAGACATGATCTTGTTCTTTTTTATGGCTACATAATATTTCACTGTGTACATATACCACATTTTCTTTATCCAATCCATCATTGATGGGCATTTAGATTGATTTCATGTCTTTGCTAGGATGAATAGTGCTGTAATGAACATACATGTGCATGTTCTAATTTATAGTCCTTTGGATACATACCCAGTAATAGGATTGCTGGGTTGAATAGTATTTCTGCCTCTAGGATTTTGAGGAATCGTCACCCTGTCTTCCACAATGGTTGAACTTACACACCCTCCTACAGAGTATAAGCATTTCTTTTTCTATACAACATCGCCAGCATCTGTTATTTTTTGAGTTTTTTAGAATGGCCATTCTGACTGATGTAAGATGGTATCTCTTTGTGGTTTTGATCAGTGATGTTAAGCTTTTCTTCATATAGAGGTTTGCCCCATATAGGTTTTCTTTTGAAAAGTGTAACAACTTTTTAAACACTTGAACTTTTCACTGATAATCTTATTTGTCTAAGCTACTATTTTGAAAAAACATGATTTCCTTACATACCTAACTAATTACAAAATAAGGAAATGAAATGTGAGTATTCTATTT
>NW_016856221.1:0-510 GCF_001698545.2 Rhinopithecus bieti | reverse complement strand
GAATTAAAATATTTATTATATTATTTCATTTATTTTCCTTTCTACTAAGGATTCATTATGTCAAAATTTTAAGAAATGTATTTTTTTTTTTAAAGTGGACAAAGTATATGAACAGACACTTCTCGAAAGACATGTATGTGGCCAACAAATGTATGAAAAGCTCAACATCACTGATCATTAGAGAAATGCAAATCAAAACCACAATAAGGCTGGGTATGGTGGCTCACAGCTGTAATCCCAGCATTTTGGGAGGCCAAGGCGAGTGGATCACCTGAAGTCAGGAGTTTGAGACAAGCCTGACCAACATGGCAAAACCCCGTCTCTACTAAAAATACAACAACAACAAAATATTAGCCAGGTGTGGTGGCGTGTGCTTGTAATCCCAGCTACTCGGGAGGCTGAGGCAGGAGAATCGCTTGAACCTGGGAGGTAGAGGTTGCAGTGAGCCGAGATCACGCCACTGCACTCCAGCCTGGGTGACAAGAGCAAAACTCCATCTCACAAAAAATA
>NW_016856220.1:0-848 GCF_001698545.2 Rhinopithecus bieti | reverse complement strand
CGCCGCGACCGGCCTACTTTTTTTTTTTTTTTGATACAGGGTATCCCTCTGTCACCCAGGCTGGAGTGCAGTTGGGCGATCTCGGCTCACTGCAACCTCTGTCTCCCGGGTTCAAGCGATTCTCATGCCTCAGCCTCTCAAGTAGCTGGGACTATAGGTATGCGCCACCATACCCTGCTAATTTTTTTTTTTTTTTTTTAGTAGAGACAGGGTTTCACCATGTTGGCCAGGCTGGTCTCGAACTCCTGACCTCCAGGTGATCTGCCCGGCGCAGCCTCCCAAAGTGCTGGGATTACAGGTGTGAGCCACTGCGCCCGGCCATTCACTGTAACCTTGAACTAATGGGCTCAAGTGATCCTCCTGCCCCAGTATCTAGTAGCTATGACTATGGTTGTGCTGATTAGCCTGTTTTTAATGTGCTAGCCTTTGGAAAAACAAAACCAATTTGACTTCAGATAATCCTTAATCTCATTTAAGTCTGTGGGCCTTTGTGACCCTCAAACTTGCCTTCATTTGACCTCTAAAAGAAGTCAAAATAATTTTTTTGTTGGTTAATAGAAAAACGATTTTTGCCAGGCGCGGTGGCTCACATCTGTAATCCCAGCACTTTGGGAGGCTGAGGTGGGCGGATGACGAGGTCAAGAGATCAAGACCATCCTGGCCAACATGGTGAAACCTCGTCTCTACTAAAATACAAAATTAGCTGGGTGTGGTGGCACATGCCTGTAGTCCCAGCTACTTGGGAGGCTGAGTCAGGAGAATCGCTTGAACCCGGGAGGCGGAGGTTGCAGTGAGCCGAGATTGTGCCACTGCACTCCAGCCTAGGGGACAGAGCAAGACTCCGTCTC
>NW_016856219.1:0-851 GCF_001698545.2 Rhinopithecus bieti | reverse complement strand
GGAGTCTTGCTCTGTCTCCCAGGCTGGAGTGCAGTGGCCGGATGTCAGCTCACTGCAGGCTCCGGCTCCCGGGTTTATGCCATTCTCCTGCCTCAGCCTCCGGAGTAGCTGGGACTACAGGCGCCCGCCACCTCGCCCGTCTAGGTTTTTGTATTTTTAGTAGAGACGAGGTTTCACCGTGTTAGCCAGGATGGTCTCGATCTCCTGACCTCGTGATCCGCCCATCTCGGCCTCCCAAAGTGCTGGGATTACAGGCTTGAGCCAGCGCGCCCGGCTAAACCGGTTAATTTTTAAATTTTTAGTAGACACGAGGTATTACTATGTTGCCCAGGCTGGTCTTGGACTCCTGGGCTCAAGCGATCCTCCTACCTCTGTCTTCCAAAGCACTGGGATTACAGGTGTGAGCCACCATGCCTAGGCTGGGCTACTTTAATTTATTCTTCTAAAATGCTAATTACTTTAGATTTTGGGAACCAACAGACATATTTATCACATTTCAGATGGTATCTGGCCAGGCACAGTGGCTCACACCTGTATTCCCAGGATTTTGGGAGGGTTAGGTGGGAGGATACCTTTAGCCCAGGAGATGGAGGCTGTAGTGAGCTATGATTGCACCACTGCACACCATCCTGGGCAACAAAGCAAGTCTCTGTCTCTAAAAAGTAAATAAAATAAAATAAGATAAAATGTATCTTAGACACACTTAAAAAAATTCTACACATGCTGCAGATGTAGCAGACACACTTTTTTTTTTCTTTTTCTTTTTCCACAGGCTGGTGGGGTGGAATAAGACACTTCTGACTAAGGAATCAAGTTGTTATTAAAGAATAGTCATTTTGGCCGGGCGCGGT
>NW_016856218.1:0-511 GCF_001698545.2 Rhinopithecus bieti | reverse complement strand
TTGTCCTCAACAACTGGGGTGTAAATATGTTCCTCACTAGGATCATTCCTCTCTAAAGCTTCAGATGTCTCACCTCCTGTGGCAGTATCACCACGTTCTGAGTCAGTTTCAAGTAACTCTAATGCCTGAGTAATGGAACTACACAAAGTCCACAAAGTCAGAGGCATCATTTGCCCTCACTGAAGAGCTCGACACAGGACAACACTTGTACCCATTCCTTTCGATTTAACTGCACTTTGGTTTGATATTGGAACCAATAACAATGTTGTTCAACATGGGCAAACAATCGCTTCAAAGTCTTTTCTTTTACTTCTACTCCTAAAGGCATCAACAGTCCCTGGAGTAACTCCAAATATTCAGAGGCCAGAGAGGTGAAATTCCTCATAATTTTCCCTTGGGTCCCCCTTCATTTCTTTACCTGCCCAGGGTGTTCCCCCTATGGTTCCTTGCTCTTGTGGAGCCACAGACCCTGCTTGCTGTGCCAGATGTTGGGGTCCACGTGTCTCCTAAA
>NW_016856216.1:0-2041 GCF_001698545.2 Rhinopithecus bieti | reverse complement strand
CATAACACTGTTTTGTTTAGTCTTCCAAGGGATACTCTGTAGGGTTTTGAGGCTTACGTTGAGAAGGGAAACATCTTCAGATAGAAACTGGAGAGAAGCATTCTGAGGAGCTGCTTTGTGAAGTGTGCATTCCACTCACAGAAATATACCTTTCTTCTCCTAGAGGATTCCAGAATCCCTTTTGGAGAAGAAGCTACCAAGAGATATTCAGGAGTGCAGCGATGACTATGGTGAAAGAGAAAATTTCCTCAGACAAAAACTGGAAAGAAGATTCCCGTGAAACTGCTTTGTGTTTGATGTATTTATTCCTCTCGCATAGTTAAAACTTTAATTATATTACGGAGTTTGGAAACTCCATCTTGCACATATCCGCGAAGGGACATTCAGGAGCACATTCAGGCCTACGATGAAAGAGGAGATATCTTCACATAAAAACAGGATAGAAGCTTTCTGAGAAACTACTTTGTGATGTATGCATTCCACTCAGGAATATTTACCTCTTTTCCCACAAGGCAGTGTTTGAACACTGTTCCTGTGAAACCGGAAATGTGATATTTCAGAACGCATTGAGGACTATGGCAAATAGTGAAACATACTGAAATAAAATCGAGGAAGAAGCTTTCCAAGAATCTGCTCTCTGATATGTGCATTCAGTTCACAGAGTTGATGCTTACTATATGTTGCCCAGTTTTGAAACTCTGTCTTTGAAGAATCTGTGAAGGGATCTTTAGTGACTCCTGGAGGCTTCTGGTGAGCAAGGAAATGTGTTCCGATGAAACCTGCAGAGAAACGTTCTGAGCAACTGCTTTGCGATGTGTGTATTCATTCATAAGTTAAACCATTCTTTGGACTGAGCAGCTTGAAATCACTGTTTTTGTGGAATCTGAGGAAGGAAATTTGGGAACGATCCTTAAATATGGAGAAAGAAATATCCTCCGGAAAAATCCAGTAGGAAGCATTCTGTGAAACTGCCCCGTGTCCTCTTAATTCCTCACACTCAGTTAAGCGTCTCTTTTCATTGAGCAGTTTTCTAACGCTGTGTATGTTTAGTGTGTGATGGGATATTCTGGAGCACTTTGAGGCTAACGGTGAAAAAGGAAATATGTTCAGACCGAAACTGGAGAGAAGCTTTCTGAGGAATTGCTTTGTGACGTGTGCGTTCCTGTCACAGTGTTATACCTCTCTTCTCATACAGTGTCAAGGAAACACTTTGGGAGTAACAGGTACCTAGTAATATTCGGGAGCATGTTGATGTTGAAGGTGAAAAGGGAAATAGCCTCAGACAAAACCTGGAAAGACGCTTTGTAGGAAACTACTCTGTGATATGTGTAATAATCTCACATAGTAAAGTTTTCTTTACATTAGGCACCTTGGAAACTGTCATGAATGGATCCATGAAGGTATCTTTGGGAGCACAGTCAGGACTATGGTGAAAAAGGAAATATCTTCAGATAAAAATTGGAAAGAAGCTTACTGTGAATCTGTTTTATGCTATGTTTAGTCATTTTACAGAGATGAAGCTTTCTTTACATTATGCAGCTTGGAAACTCCCTCATGGATGGATCCGTGAAAGGATATTTGGGATCACATTTGGGCCTATGGTGAAATACGAAATATACTGAAATAAAAATTGGAGAGAAGCTTTCTGAGAAAGTGCTTCATGATGCGAGCATTCCACTCAGGGAGTTGAAACTTTCTTCTCATAAGGCACAGTTTGAACACTGTTCCTGTAAAACCAAAACAGTAATATTCAGAGCACATTTTAGACTATGGCAAAAAGCAAAATGTCGTCCAATAAGAAACAGGAAGAAGCACTCGAAGAAACTGCTCTCTGACATGTCCATTCTTTTCACAGGGTTATATCTTCCTCTACATTTCCCAGTTTGAAAGTCGGTCTTTGAGGGTTCTGTGAAGAGATACTAAGTAGCAACTGGAGTCCTGTGTCAAGCAAGGAAATTTCTTCCATCAAAAATTGGAGAGAAGCTTTCTGCGCAACACTTTTGTGATGTTTGTATTCATCTCATAGAGATAATCATTCTTT
>NW_016856215.1:0-777 GCF_001698545.2 Rhinopithecus bieti | reverse complement strand
AAGGAGACAGAGACATGAAAAACCCTTCAAAAAAATCAATGAATCCAGGAGCTGGTTTTTCAAAAGGATCAACAAAATAGATAGATCGTTAGACTATTAAGAAAACAGAGAAGAATCAAATAGATGCAATAAAAAATGATAAAGAGGATGTCACCACTGATTCCACAGAAATACAAACTACCATCAGAGAATACTATAAACACCTCTATGCAAATAAACTAGAAAATCTAGAAAAAATAGACAAATTCCTGGACACATACACCCTCCCAAGTCTAAACCAGGAAGAAATCGAATCCCTGAATAAACTGATAACAAGTTCTGAAATTGAGGCAGTAATTAATAGCCTACCAACCAAAAAAAGTCCAGGACCAGACAGATTCACAACATAAATTCTACCAGATACAAAGAGGAGATGGTACCATTCCTTCTGAAACTATTCCAAACAATACAAAAAGGGGGAGTCCTCCTTAACTCATTTTATGAGGCCAGCATCATACTGATACCAAAACCTGGCAGAGACACAACAAAAAAAGAAAATTTCAGGCCAATATCCCTGATGAACATCGATGCAGACATCCTCAAAAAATTACTAGCAAACCAAATCCAGGAGCACATCAAAAAGCTTATCCACTATGATCAAGTTGGCTTTGTATCTGAGATGCAAGTCTGATTCAACATACGCAAATCAATAAATGTAATCCATCACATAAACAGAACCAATGACAAAAACCACATGATTATCTCAATAGATTAAGAAAAGGCCTTCAACAAAATTCA
>NW_016856214.1:0-1949 GCF_001698545.2 Rhinopithecus bieti | reverse complement strand
AAAAAAAAAAACAAGCTGGCTGGGCACGGTGGCTCATGCCTGTAATGCTGGCTCTTTGGGAGGCTGAGGTGGGTGGATCATGGGGTCAGGAAATTGAGACCATCCTGGCCAACATGATGAAACCCTGTCTCTACTAAAATAAAACAGTTAGCCAGGCATGGTGGCGGGTGCTTGTAGTCCCATCTACTTAGGAGGCTGAGGTAGGGGTATCACCTGAACCTGGGAGGTGGAGGTTGCAGTTAGCTAAGATCATGCCACTGTACTCCAGCCTGGTGACAGAGCAAGGCTCTGTCTGAAAAAAAAAAAAAAAGAAAGAAAGAAAGAAAAGAAAAGAAAAGAAAACAAGTTGTATTGAAGGAGGACATCATTAACAGTGTATCTTTTCAATAATGGTTTACTATTCTCATTCTTCTCATTCCTCTCTTACAGTGTCCCAAATCTCTTTACAGGCTAAAAGAAACTCTTCAGAATTAATCCTATTCTTAAAGAACACCAGTTACTGAGTATTGCATTTTCTTCTTCAAATTCTTCAGCATACATTGGGAATACACCATATGGACCATTTTTACATTTTCAGTTTGTTTTTTGTTTTTTGTTTTTTGTTTTTTTTGGCTAAAGAAACTGCAACTAGATTTAGGACCTGCTTCTATTAGGTTAGTATTTGTCTAGTAAACTTCAACATAAGCAAAATAAAATATGTGTTGTTGCTCTGGACTAAAACCCCTCAAAACCATATTTTAAAAAGTACAGGCCGGGCGCGGTGGCTCAAGCCTGTAATCCCAGCACTTTGGGAGGCCGAGACGGGCGGATCACGAGGTCAGGAGATCGAGACCATCCTGGCTACCACGGTGAAACCCCGTCTCTACTAAAAAATACAAAAAAAACTAGCCGGGCGAGGTGGTGGGTGCCTGTAGTCCCAGCTACTCGGGAGGCTGAGGCAGGAGAATGGCATAAACCCAGGAGGCGGAGCTTGCAGTGAGCTGAGATCCGGCCATTGCACTCCAGCCTGGGCAACAGAGCAAGACTCCGTCACAAAAAAAAAAAAAAATTACAAAAAATAATTAACTGAAATCAAGTTTTAAAACCTTGTAGATGAAAAGATATGATACATAGTACATTTAAGTACCTATTTCAATGGTTCCCAAAGTGCGGCCCTCAGACCTTCAGGTCCAAACTATTTTGACAGGAATACTAACATGGTGACATTTGCTGTAAGTGTGTAAATACAATGGCGGGTAAAATACTGGTACTTTAGCACAAACAAAGGCAGTAACACCAAACTACTAGTAGACATGGTATTCTTCCCTATGCACGGGAAAGGTTTAAAAGGAAGGGTGGGCTGGGCATGGTGGCTCACGCCTACAATTCCAGCAGTTTGGAAGGCCAAGGCGGTCATATCACCTGAGGTCAAGAGTTTGAGATCAGCCTGGACAACATGGCAAAACCCCATCTCTACAAAAAATACAAAATTAGCTGGACATGGTGGTTGCATGCCTGTAGTCCAAGCTAATTGGAAAGCTGAGGCAGGAGGATTGATTGAGCCCAGAAGGTTGAGGCTACAGTGAGCTGTGATCATGCTACTGCACTTCAGCCTGGGTGACAGAACAAGGCCCTATCTCAAAATAAAAGAATGTCTATGATGAAGCAGTGAAAATTTTACTACATCTTAATCCTTGAATATATCTTTTAATATTTCAAGCGAGGAAACGGGAAGTATACATGAGCATTCCTACAGACTGCCTGAGAAAAAACCCTCGTGTGACTAAGTCATGAAGTGAATTAACCACTTTAATGGAATATCATTTTACTTCAAAGGATGACTGACAAAACATGTTATTTCAGCTTGGGTTTTGGGAGACATTTTCTCAAAAAATGAGATTCTGTCATTTCAAGAAAACAACAGACAGGCCATAATAAAATTCAATAATAAAACTGCTAATAATAAAATT
>NW_016856213.1:0-1785 GCF_001698545.2 Rhinopithecus bieti | reverse complement strand
TTTGAGACGGAGTTTCGCTCTTGTTGCCCAGGCTGTAGTGCAGTGGCGTGATCTTGGCTCATCGCAACCTTCGCCTCCCAGGTTCAAGCGATTCTCCTGCCTCAGCCTCCTGAATAGCTGGGATTACAGGCACCCACCGCCACGCCTGGCTACTTTTGTATTTTTAGTAGAGACAGGGTTTCTCCATGTTGGTCAGGCTGGTCTAGAACTCCCAACTTCAGGTGATCCACCTGCCTCAGCCTCTCAAAGTACTAGGATTACAGGCTTGAGCCACCGTGCCTGGCCAAATTCTTTAATTGTAATAAGATATACATAGCACAAAATGCACTGTCTTAACCATTTTTATGTATATAGTTCAGCAGTATTAAATATGTTTATAATGTGCATCTTCATAATTCTTTTCATCTTGTAAAATTGAAACTCTGTACCCGTTAAACAACTTCCCATTCTTCTCTCCCCTCCACCCTCTGGCAAACACCATTCTACTTTCTGTCTGTATGATTTTGACTACTGTGCCTCAAATAAGTAGAATATACAGCATTTGTCTTTCTGTGACTGACTTATTTCACTTAGGATAATGTCCTCAGGGTTCATTCATTTTGTAGCATGTCAGAATTTCCTTTCTTGTTAAGGCTGTGTAATATTTCACTGTGTGTGTATACCACATTGTGTTTATCCATTCCTCCGTCAGTGGACGTTTGGGGTTGCTTCTATGTTTTAAATAGTATGAATAATGCTGCTATGAACATGGGTGTGCAGTATCTCTTTGAGACCTGCTTTCAATTATTTTGGATACACCCCAAGTAGAATTGCCACGGTAGTTTTATTTCTATTTTTTTGAGAAACCACCACAGTGTTTTTTTATAGTGGCTGCACCATTTTACACAGCCACCTTGGCTGATTCTCATTTGTATCTTTTCTCTGTAAGAAACCGTAACCGTGAGCATAATACTTTTCAGTGAGCTCTGTGAGTCTTGTGAATTATCAAAGAAGGCAGTTTTTGGACCCTCCAAATTTGTAGTTTGTATCAGAAGTGAGGATAGTCTTGTGGGCACTGTTCCCTCAAACTTTGTAGTTTGATTAACTCTAGGTAGAATATATCTGTACTTTGTATTTTTATTTTTCCGCCCCAACATGATGTGCGGAAATATACCTACTATCGCATACTGCCAGATATAGTAAATAGATCTAGTTTTAATGTGAAGGTTGTTGAGTTTTATTATCATGCATTTTCAAACTTCTATTGAAATGATTGATAAGTTTACCTTAACTGATGTTGTGGGGGTTTTTTTCGTTAGTTATCATTAGTTTATTATAAAAGAGAAATATGCAAATTATTTACATGATGAAAGATTTCAGAACTTCAGTGGAATGGGCAGCTTCACGTTGATGCCATTTCAATAGTGACTTATTTCAGTCTACATACTTTCCAAGAATGTCACCATCTCTAAATAGGAAATAATCCTTGTCATCTAGAACTACTTTGGTGCCTCCATATTCTGGGAGAAGAACTTTATCTCCAACTTTAACGCTAACTGGTTGAATCTCTCCACCCTTTCCTTTAGAATGCGATCCAGCAGTAACTACTGTTGCTTGAGATTTTTCTGGAAGCATACTTGCCTCCTTTGGTTACAGTTTCAGCAGCACTCCTTTCAACCAATACTTGGTCAAAGAGTGGAAGAAACTTTCTAAATGCTTGTCCTGCCATGACTCCCTCCACCTCAGACTCATACTCTGCTCTCTTGTTTTTGTATTCATCTGTCATCAGGAGTGGAGCCAGGCTTT
>NW_016856212.1:0-1957 GCF_001698545.2 Rhinopithecus bieti | reverse complement strand
TATATATACACACACACACACACACACACACACACACACACACACCCCTATAGGAAAAGCCCAGTTAGAGTTGTGAAATGTCTCTTTAGGATTGAGTTCAATATCCATGTATCCATAAGGTAAGGATTATGACTGTAAACTTTTTTTTTTTTGAGACGGAGTCTTGCTGTGTCGCCCAGGCTGGAGTGCAGTGGCATGATCTCAGCTCACTGCGAGCTCTGCCTCACGGGTTCAAGCAATTCTCCTGCCTCAGTCTCCCAAGTAGCTGGGATTACAGGCACCCACCACTATGCCCAGCTAATTTCTGTATTTTTAGTAGAGATCAGGTTTCACCATGTTGGCCAGGCTGGTCTCAAATTACTGAACTCAAGTGATCCCCCGCCTCAGCCTCCCAAAGTGCTGCTGGGATTACAGGCGTGAGCCACCCCACCTGGCCAATTGTAAACAATTTTCATAGCCCCTCCTGGTAATTGTTTAGCCATACCTGGTTCTGTTCCATTTTTTTCATAAGTCAGTTCTTTTTTTGTTTTGTTTTTTTTTTTTGAGACAGAATCTCGCACCGTCACCCTGACTGGAGTCTGGAGTGCAGGCAGATCTCAGCTCACTGCAACCTCCGCCTCCGCCTCTGTCTCCACCTCCCGGGTTCAAGCCATTCTCCTGGCTCAGCCTCCCTAGTAGCTGGGATTACAGGCGCCCACCACCACACCCAGCTAATTTTTGTATTTTTAGTAGAGACAGGGTTTCATTGTGTTGGCCAGGATGGTCTCAAACTCCCGACCTTGTGATTCGCCTGCCTTGGCCTCCCAAAGTGCTGTGATTACAGCTGTGAGCCACCATGCCCAGCCCATAAATCAGTTCTTAGTGGGACTTTATCTCAGTTTAACTGTACATGAATTCTCTCTATCCTGATACTTTGTTATATTATTCCAGGATTAAGTAGTCAATCTCATCTTACATGTTCTCATGTTATTTTCTAAACTAGTCAACAGTAGTAATTTACTGCTTATATAACACATTCATTAATATATATTATTTACTTTAAAATCAATGCATTTTTCTATTAATGGAAGATGTATTAGTGATGTAAAGTAAATAAGTTCAGGATCCTTTAAGAATTCTTGCCATCTAGAAGGCAGTTGCATTGTGGGATTTAAAAAAAAAAAAAAAAAAGACATTCAGAGAAGAAATGCTTTTGGGGAGAGAACTGGGAGTAAAATAGCATAGTACCAGACAGAGTGAAAACAACTGTAGACTTGGAGGCTAAATGTAACAAAAAATTGTCTACTTCTACATGGTCTTAACTAGGATGAGAAGAAATCATAGTGTTAGGAGCATAACTGATTCTCCGGAACCTAACAGGATCTGTCGTAAGGTGACAGGAACTTTCATGACCAGTAGTCAGCAACTGAAGGACATTACCTGACACAGTTAGGTCTTTTTGAAGTGCATCATTAAGAAATCAATCAAAAAAGAAAATATAGTAACTTGATACCAGTTTTATGTTGTTCATAATAATTCACTTTATGTAATATTTTATTCACATAAAGTTAATGGTATCAATACATTGGAGGCATTTTGTTTATAGTTTAAAGTTTTCTGAAATTTATAATTGGAAGAAATAAAAGATGTAAGAATTACAAAGGAAAAAACAAAAGTGAAATTATTCATACATGATATGATTATTTAGGAAATTCAAAATCTACAGATAATTTTTTAGGATAAAAGATAATTTAGCAAGGTTGCTGGATACAAAATCAGTACAGAAAATCAAAAGCATTTTTTGTTTTTTTTTTTGAGATGGAGTTTCGCTCTTGTTGCCCAGGCTGGAGTGCAATGGTGCGATCTCTGCCCACTGCAACATCTGCCTCCCAGGTTCAAGTGATTTTCCTGCCTCAGCCTCCCGAGTAGCTGGAATTACAGGCATGCACCACCACACCTGGCTAATTTTTTTTTCTTT
>NW_016856211.1:0-1690 GCF_001698545.2 Rhinopithecus bieti | reverse complement strand
CATCGAAAGACATTTCCTTGCTCACCACAGGCCTCTGGGCGCCACTTAATATTCCTTCACAGACTCTTCAAAGACAGAGTTTCCAAACTGGGCAACGTAGAGTAAGCTTTAACTCTGTGAAATGAATGCATATATCAGAGAGTAGTTTCTTGGAACGCTTCTCTCTGGTTTTATTTGACGATATTTCACTTTTTTCCATAGTCTTCAATGCGCTTGGAAATATCCCTTTATCGGTTTTACAGGAACAGTGTTCAAACACTGCCTCATGAGAAAAGAGATATAACTCCCTGTGTGGAATGCAAACATCACAAAGCAGTTTCTCAGAATGCTTCTCTCCAGTTTTATTTGAAGATATTTCCTTTTCACCAAAGACCTGAATGGACTCCCGAACGTCTGTTCGCGGATCCATCCATGATGGAGTTTCCAAACTGCGTAATATAAACAAAGATTTATCTATGTGACATGAATAAGCATATCTATCACAAAGCAGTTTCACAGAATCATCTTTCCAGTTTTGTCTGAGGATATTTCCTTTTCACTATAGTCTTGAAGGTGCTCTCAAATGTCCCCTCGTGGATCCGTCCATGACAGAGTTTCCAAGCTGCGTAATGTTAAGAAAGCTTTATCTATGTGAGATGAGTACACATAGCAGAGAGCAGTTTTCAAACAGTGATTTCAAACTGCTCAATCCAAAGAATGATTTAACTCTATGAGATGAATACACACATCACAAAGTAGTTGCTCAGAAAGTTTCTCTCCTGTTTTCAACGGAAGACATTTCCTTGCTCACCACAGGCCTCTGGGCCAAACAGGGCAATGTAGAGTAAACTTTAACTCTGGAAATGAATGCACATATCGAGAGCAGTTTCCTGGAATGCTTCTTTCTGGGTTTTATGTGAGGATACTTCACTTTTGTCATAGTCTTCAATGCGCTCTGAAATATCCCTTTTTTGGTTTTACAGGAACAGTTTTCAAGCACTGCCTTATGAGAAAAGAGGTGTAACTCCCTGAGTGTAATGCACACATCACAAAGCTGTTTCTCAAAAGTTTCTCTCCAGTTTTATCTGAAGATATTTTCTTTTCACCATAAGTCTGAATGTGCTCCCAAATGTCCCTTTGCGGATCCATCCATGACGGAGTTTCCAAACTGCATAATGTAAAGTATGTTTTATCTATGTGAGATGAATAAACATATCTATCACAAAGCAGTTTCACAGAAAGCTTCTTTCCGGTTTTCTCTGGCGATATTTCCTTTTCACCATAGCTGTCCATATACACCCGAATGTCGCTTGGTTGCTTTTCCTCCAAAAGGGTTTCCCCAATCCTCTATGAAAAGCAAGTTATAATTCTGTGATTGGAATGCACACGTCACAAAGCAGCTCCTCTGAAAGCTTCTCCCAGTTTCTATCTGAAGATATTTCCGTTTTCACCATAAGCCTCAAAGTGGTCCTGAATATCCCTTCACAGACTAAACAAACACAGTGTTAGAATGCTGCTCAATGGAAAGAGAAGCTGAATTGTGCCAGTGGAATTCACACGACTCAGTGCAGTTTCACAGAAAGCTTCCTTCTGGTCTTATAGGAGGATATTTCTTTCTCTATGTTTTAAAGAGAGTTACAAAATGTCCTTCCTCAGATTCCACAGAAACAGTGATTTGAAACTGCTCAATACAAAGAATGGTATAACTCTC
>NW_016856210.1:0-777 GCF_001698545.2 Rhinopithecus bieti | reverse complement strand
AAAAAAAAAAAAAAAAAAAAGATGTTATATATGACATCTATACCATATCACGTTTCTATAATTCAAATTTCTAGGCACACTTGGCACAAAGGTTCTGGATGAAGAATTTTTACTACTACTTCAACAGAAAACTTTACACTTAAGATAGGAGAACCCTAATTTACCATGATTCGTAACCTACCTAATAAGCCAAACAGTATTTCCAAACGACTAATCACATAGAGGCCAGGAGAGGTGGCTCTCGCATGTAATCCCAGCACTTTGAGAGGCTGAGGCGGGCAGATCATGAGGTCAGGAGATGGAGACCATCCTGGCTAACATGGTGAAACCTCATCTCTACTTTTTAAATTTATTGACTTACTTTTATTTTTTTTGAGACGGAGTATTGCTCTGTCGCCCAGACTGGAGTGCAGTGGCACAATCTCAGCTCACTGCGAACTCTGCCTCCCGGGTTCACGCCATTCTCATGCCTCAGCCTCTTGAGTACTGGGACTACGGGTGGCCACCACCACGCCTGGCTAATTTTTTTTTATATTTTTAGTAGGGACAGGGTTTCATCATGTTAGCCAGGATGGTCTCAATCTCCTGACCTTGTGATCTGCCCACCTTGGTCTCCCAAAGTGCTGGGATTACAGGTGCGAGCCACTGCGCCTGGCCAACCCTGTCTCTACTAAAACTACAAAAAATCAGCCAGGTGTGGTGGCATGTGCCTGTAGTCACAGCTACTCGGGAGGCTGAGGCAGAAGAATCGTTTGAACCCACAAGGCAGAGGTAGCA
>NW_016856209.1:0-773 GCF_001698545.2 Rhinopithecus bieti | reverse complement strand
CCCTTTCTCAGGTTCTACATGAACAGTGATTTCATACTGCTCAATCCAAGGAATGATTTACCTCTATGAGATGAATACACACATCACAAAGCAGTTGCTCCGAAAGCTTCTCTCCAGTTTTCAATGGAAGACGTTTCCTTTCTCACCACAAGCCTCTGGGCACCGCTTAATATCCCTTCACAGATTCCTCAAAGACAAAGTTTCCAAACTGGGCAACGAAGTGTAAGCTTTAACTCTCTGAAATGAATGCACACGTCGTGGAGTTTCCAAACTGGGCAACGTAGTGTAAGCTTTAACTCTCTGTAATGAATGCACACGTCAGAGAACAGTTTTTGGAATGTTCCTTTCTTGGATATTTCACTTTTCGCCAGGGTCTTCAAAGTGCTGCAAGATATGACATTCTCAGTTTTACAGGAATAGTGTTCAAACACTGCCTTATGAGAAAAGAGGTATAACTCGCTGATTGGAATTCAAACATCACAAAGCCTTTTCTCAGAAAGCTTCTCTCCAGTTCTTATCTGAAGGTATTACATATTTTCTCAGAGGCCTGTACGTGCTCCCAAATGTCCTGTTGCAAATGTGTCCATGACGCAGTTTCAAAACTACATAATAGAAAGAAAGTTTTATCTATGTGAGATGAATAGATATATCTATCACAAAGCAGTTTCTCAGAAAACTTTCCAGTTTTGTCTGAAGATATTTCCTTTTTACCATAGCCATCCATATACCCCGAAAGTCCGCTGGTACCTTTTCTCCAAACGGGATAGCCCAAA
>NW_016856208.1:0-776 GCF_001698545.2 Rhinopithecus bieti | reverse complement strand
GGCCAAGGGGCGGGCCCTGCAGCCTTTGTTGCCCGCGGACCGAGCGCAGCCGACCGGAGTCTGGGCCGGGTAGTCGGGAGCTGCACGCGGGCGGTGCATGTCCTGAGCCGGACCTGGGACCAGGCAGCGACCGGACGGGACGGACGAGAGCGTGCGCGCGGAGTCACCCGGCGGCCGCCCGGTCCCTGCCATGCCTGGCAGCCCGAGTCCCCGCAGCCCCGCTCCGTTGCTGCGCCCCCTCTTCCTGCTCCTCTGCGCTCTGGTTCCCGGCGCCCCCGGACCCGCACCAGGTGGGTGTCCGCCCCTCCCCGGCCAGCCAGCCCTGCCACCCCTTCCCGCTCCCCAAGTCTCGGTTTAGTCCCTCCTTACCTTTGTGGTCCCCGCGCCGGCCCCGCTCTGCCTGGAGGTGGTCGTGTCTTCTGCTCCCAGGGTATTAGGGGACAGGGGTGGGGTCGGGCCGGCGGGGGAGTGAAGCGGTGCCTCTGGGGAAACTTCCTCAGCCCCTGATTCAGCTACTGACACTCTCTGTTGCCTGGAATAAGCCCCTTCCGCTCTTCGGGCTCCGGTTTCCCCACCTCGGGTGCAGCAACGCGCCTCGCTCCTGGGAGAGAACTCTCGTCCGAGTGGGCTGGATGGAGCGCGGTTTACCCACTGAGGATTTGGTTTCTCACACTCCTTAGCGGCGCTCTCCTGGAAAGCGGGCTGTCCGGGACACCGCCGGCGAGGGCGCCAGGTCGCAGGTCTCCGCGGGTCCCCGCCGCCCCTCCCCCCTCCCC
>NW_016856207.1:0-1953 GCF_001698545.2 Rhinopithecus bieti | reverse complement strand
AGCCACGCGCCCGGCGCAAAACCCCATTTCTACTAAAAGTACAAAAATCAGCCGGGTGTGGTGATGCATGCCTGTAGTCCCAGATACTTGGGAGGCTGAGGCAGGAGAATTGCTTGAACCTGGGAGCAGAGGTTGCAGTGAGCCGAGATCACCACTGCACTCCAGCCTGGGCGAAAGAGCGAGACTCTGTTTCAAAATAAATAAATAAAAGTAAAATAAAATCAACATTTTCATTTGTGGATTGGTTAATATTTATTGAATGCCTACTATTAATCAGAAACTGGAGATTTAAAAAACTGCATCAATTCTGTGATTTTATACAACTTCCATTGTAGTGAGGGAGTCAGGAACAACCTCCCTACCCTGCAGAAACACATGGTTTTGTGAACATACACATATTCACGTGAAAAAGAAAAGTGCAAAGAAGAACATATGTATTTAGTTAGTTGTCTGTCTGTTTGTTTGAGACAGGGTCTTGCTCTGTAGCTCAGGCTGGAGTGCAGTGGCATGATCATGGCTCACTGCAGCCTCAACCTCCTGGGCTCAGGAATATTCATGCGCCAGCCTCCCAGGTAGCTGGGACTACAGGTGCACACCACCACACCCAGCTAATTTTTTTAAATATACATATATTTTTTGTAGAGACAGGGATTTGTCAGGTTGCCCTGTCTGGTCTCAAACTCCTAGAATCAAGTGATCTGCCTGCCTTGGCCTCCCAAAGTGTTGGGATTACAGTTACCATACCTGGCTGCAAAGAATAATATTTAAATAAAGCAGAAGAACATGGTGGTTAAGTCCAGGCATGGTAGCTCATGCCTGTAATCCTAGCACTTTGGGAGGCTGAGACGGGCAGATTCCAAGAGTTCGAGAACAGCCTGGCCAACATGGCGAAAGCCCATCTATACTAAAAATACAGAACTTAGTTGGATTTGGTGGTGCACACCTGTAATCCTAGCTACCCTGGGAGGCTGAGGCACGAAAATCGCTCGCACCCAGGAGGTGAAGGTTGCACTGAGCCAAGAAGGTTGCACTGAGCCAAGATGGCGCCACTGCACTCCATACTTGGTGACGTGGAGAGACTCTTTCTTGGGGAAAAAAAAATTGGTGGTTAAGAGATTTTAAGGAAATGACATCTGAGTAAAGATATACAGGGAACAAACAATCCATGTGAATATCTGAGGAAGAATGATTCAGACAGAGGCAAGTAGAAGTGCAAAGTCCCTGAGACTAGAATGGAATTGGAGTATTTTCAGGAAAGATGGCTTTTGATAAAGGATTTAAAATTTCTCATCACTCAAACTTACCTCCCTGACAAGGTCCTGCTCTAAGTTATGACGACCAAGTAACATTCTTCTCTTGAAGCGACGGCATTCCAGCTCTAGGTATTGTCTTTGACGTCGAAGAAGGTTAGCTTCTTCTTCTGCTTGGAAATGCTGTATATTCTCCTTCTGCTTTGAAAGCCACTCCTGTTTTTCTTTTTTGGGGTACTCTGGTTTTCATTTAGCTCCTGGCAACATAAAACAAACTCAGGTAAAATACATAAAATAGGGCCAGGCACGGTGGCTCACGCCTGTAATCCCAGCACTCTGGGAGGCCAAGGCGGGCGAATCACGAGATCAGGAGATCGAGACCATCCCAGCTAACATGGTGAAACCCCATCTCTACTAAAAATACAAAAAATTAGCCGGGCTTGATGGCGGGCGCCTATAGTCCCGGCCACTCGGGAGGCCGAGGCAGGAGAATGGCATGAACCCAGGAGGAGGAGCTTGCCTGACCAACATGGAGAAACCCTGCCTCTACCAAAATACAAAATTAGCCAGGCATAGTGGCACATGCCTGTAATGCCAGCTACTCGGGAGGGTGAGGCGGAGAATCGCTTGAGCCCAGGAGGTGGAGGTTGCAGTGAGCTGAGATAGCGCCACTGCACTCCAGCCTGGGCAAAAGAGCGAAACC
>NW_016856206.1:0-1694 GCF_001698545.2 Rhinopithecus bieti | reverse complement strand
TTCTGTTCTTGTGATAGTTTGCTGAGAATGATGGTTTCTAGCATAATCCATGTCCCTGTAAAGGACATGAACTCATCTGTTTTATGGCTGCATAGTATTCCATGATGTACATGTGTCACATTTTCTTTATCCAGTCTATCATGGATGGACATTTGGGTTGGTTCCAAGTCTTTGCTATTGTGAATAGTGCCACCATATGTGTGCATGTGTCTTTATAGTAGAATGATTTATAGTCCTTTGGGTATATATCCAGTAATGGGATTGCTGGGTCAAATGGTATTTCTAGTTCTAGATCCTTGAGGAATTGCCACACTGTCTTCCACAATAGCTGAACTAATTTGTATTCCACCAACAGTGTAAAAGCCTTCCTATTTCTCCACATCCTCTCCAGCATCTATTGTTTCCTGACTTCTTAATGATTGCTATTCTAATTGGCATGAGATGGTATCTCATTGTGGTTTTGATTTGCATTTCTCTAATGACCAGTGATGATGAGCTTTTTTCTTCATGTGTTTGTTGGCCGCATAAATGTCTTCTTTTAAGAAGTGTCTGTTTATATTCTTTGCCCACTTTTGATGGGGTTGTTTTATTCTTGTAAATTTGTTTAAGTTTCTTGTAGATTCCGGATATTAGCCCTTTGTCAGGTGAATAGATTGCAAAAGTTTTCTCCCATTCTATAGGTTACCTGTTCACTCTGATAATAATTTCTTTTGCTGTGCAGAAACTCTTTAGTTTAATTAGATCCCATTTGTCAATTTTGGCTTTTGTTGCCATTGCTTTTGGTGTTTTAGACATGAAGTATTGTCCATGCCTATGTCCTGAATGGTATTGCCTAGGTTTTCTTCTAGGGTTTTATGGTTTTAGGTCTTATGCTTAAGTCTTTAATCCATCTTCTGTTAATTTTACATAAGATTTAAGGAAGGGGTCCAGTTTCAGTTTTCTGCATATGGCTAGCCAGTTTTCCCAACACCATTTATTTATGTATTTATGTATTTAGTTAGTTAGTTAGTTAGTTAGTTAGTTAGGTAGTTAGTTAGTTATTTAGTTTTTTGAGATGGAGTCTGGCTCTGTCACCCAGGCTAGAGTGCAGTGGCACGATCTTGGCTCACTGCAAGCTCTGCCTCCTGGATTCATGCCATTCTCCTGCCTCAGTCTCCCGAGTAGCTGGGACTACGAGTAGCTGGGACTACAGGTGCCTGCCACCACGCCCGGCTAATTTTTTGTATTTTTTGGTAGAGGCAGGGTTTCACCGTGTTGACCGGGATGGTCTTGATCTCCTGACCTTGTGATCTGCCTGCCTCGACCCCCCAAAGTGCTGGGTTTACAGGTGTGAGCCACCATGCATGGCCCAATACCATTTATTAAATAGGGAATCTTTTCCCATTGCTTGTTTGTGTCAGGTTTGTCAAAATCAGATGGTTGTAGATGGGTAGTGTTATTTTAGAGGCCTCTGTTCTGTTTTATTTGTCCATATATCTGTTTTGGTACCAGTACCATGCTGTTTTGGTTACTGTAGTCTTGTAATATAGTTTGAAGTCAGGTAGCATGATGCCTCCAGCTTTGTTTTTTTTTTTTTTTTTTTTTTTTTTTTTTTTTTTTTTTTGTTTTTTTTTTTTTTTTTTTTTTGCTTAGGATTGTCTTGGCTATGTGAACTCATTTTTGGTTCCATATAAAGTTCAAAGTGGTTTTTTCTA
>NW_016856205.1:0-1960 GCF_001698545.2 Rhinopithecus bieti | reverse complement strand
AAAAAAAAAAAAAAACTGAAAGCCTTTCTTCTAAATCTGGAACACGACAGAGTTGTCCACTTTCACCACTGTTATTCAACATACTACTAAAAGTCCTAGCTAGAGCAATCAGACAAGAGAAAGACATAAAGGGCATCCCAATTTGAAATGAATAAGTGAATTTATCCATCTTTGCAGATGATGTGATGTTACATTTGGAAAAACCTAAAGACTTCACCAAAAAATCCCATTAGACCTGGTGAACAAATTATGTACAGTTGCAGGATACAAAATTAACACGCAAAAATCAGTATCATTTCTAAATGCCAATAGTGAACAATCTGAGAAAGAAATCAATAAAGTAATCCCATTCACAGTAGTCACAAACATAATAAACTATGCAGGGATTAACTTAAACAAGTGAAAGCTCTCTGCAATGAAAACTATAAAATATTGATGAAAGAAACTCAAGAAGACTGAAAAAATATACACATATAAATGTACATATATATATATATGTAAATATATATATAGTTACCCGATGCTTTTGCCTCACAGCTCTTAAGATTCTTTCCTTTGTCATGACTTTAGATAACCTGACGACCACGTGCCTAGTTGATGATCTTTCTGTGACAAATTTCCCGAATGTTCTTTGAGACTCTTATATTTGGATGTCTAGGTCTCTAGCAAGGCCAGGGAAGTCTTCCTCAATTATTCCCTCAAATAAGTTTTTGATTTCTTTCTCAGATTGTTCACTATTGGCATTTAGAAATGCTACTGATATTTGTGTGTTGATTTTGTATCCTGTAACTGTACATAATTTATTAGGTCTAATGGGATTTTTTGGTGAAATCTTTAAAGGGTTTTCCAAATGTAACATCATATCATCTGCAAAGATGGATAAATTGACTTCTTCATTTCAAATTGGGATATATCTATAGCTATATGCAGATAAATAGATATAGATATAGATATAGATATATAAAACCTGTCAGATTAACAGCAGATTTCTCAGCAGAGACCTTACAAGTCAGAAGAGATTGGGGTCCTGTCTTTTACCTCAGTAAACAAAAACAAACAAAAAAAAAAATTATAAGCTAAGAATTTTGTATCCAGTGAAACTAATCTTCATAAATGAAGGAGAGATAAAGTCTTTTTGAGACAAAGAAATGTGGAGACGATTCCCCACTACCAAGCCAGCACTGTAAGAAATGCTAAAAGGAGTTCTAAATCTTAACACATAATGCTGAAATACACCAAAACAGAATCTTCTTAAAGCATAAATCTCAGAGGACCTATAAAACAATAACACAATTTTTTAAAAGTATTCACACAAAAATTAGCATGATGAAAAAACAGTACTTCATCTCTCAACACTAACACTGAATGTAAGTGGCCTAAATGTTTCACTTAAAAAATACAGAATGGCAGGATGGACAAAAATCCTACCACTAATTATTTGCTGTCTTCAAGAGACTCACCTAACACATAAGGACTCACATGAATTTGAGGTAAGGGGTGGAAAAGATATTCCATGCAAATGAAAAGCAAAAGCAAGCAGGAGTAGTTATTCTTATATTAGGCAAACAGACTTTAAAGCAACAAAATTTAAAAAAAGACAAAGGGGCATTATATAATGAAAAATATCAGTCCAACATGAAAATATCACAATCCTAAATATATATGCACTTAACACAGGAGCTCTCACATTTATAAAACAATTACACTAGACATAAGAAATGAGCGACACAGCAAAACAATAATAGTGGAGAAATTCAATACTTCACTGACAGCACTAGACAGGTCATCAAGACAGAAAGTCAACAACAACAACAAAAACTGACTTAAAATATACCCTAGAACAAATGAACTAAACAGATATTTACAGAACATTCTACCCAACAACTGCCAAATATACATTTTTTATCAGCACATAGAACATTCTCCAAGATAGATCATATGACAGGCCACAAAACAAGTC
>NW_016856204.1:0-635 GCF_001698545.2 Rhinopithecus bieti | reverse complement strand
ATTTTGACCATGGTTACTGGTCATGGAACTGACTGGAAGCATATAAATCACAAGTCTGATAAGATTTTGAGGGAATGATATTGCCAAAAAAACCATGAGCCAAGACTTTGTTTAAGCCTTAAACCAGTGGTTCTCAACTGGAAGTGCTTTTGCCCTCCGAGGGACATTTGGCAATGGCTGGTGACATTTTTTGGTGTCATACCTGTGATAGAAATGCCTCTACCCATGGCATCTTCGTAAGTAGAGGCCCGTGGTGGGAGATGATGGGATCACGGAGTGGATTTTTCCCTTGCTATTCTCTTAATAGTGAGTGAGTTCTCACAAGAGCTGATGGTTTTAAAGTGTGGTACTTCCTCCCTTGAGCTCTCTCTCTCTCTCTCCTGCTACCATGTAAGATGTGCCTTGCTTCCTCTTCACCTTCTGCTGTGATTGTAAGTTTCCTGAGGCCTCCACAGCCATGTGGAACCATGCATGCGTCAATTAAACCTCTTTTATGTATAAACTTTTAAAAAATTAAGTAGAGGCCCTGAATGTTGCTAAGTATCCTACAATACATAGGACAGACTCCCCACAACAAAAAATTATCTAAGTAAAAAGGTCTCTAGGACTGAGGTTGGAAAATCCTGCTTTTTTTT
>NW_016856203.1:0-1406 GCF_001698545.2 Rhinopithecus bieti | reverse complement strand
TTACTAGCCTAACAACAACAACAACAACAACAAAAAAAAAAAAAAAAAAAAAAAAACAGGACCAGACAGACTCACAGCCAAATTCTACCACAGGTACAAAGAGGAGCAGGTACCATTCCTTCTGAAACTATTCCAACCAATAGAAAAAGAGGGACTCCTCCCTAATTTATTTTATGAAGCCTGCATCATCCTGATACTGAAACTTGGAAGAGACACAACAAACAAAGAAAATTTCAGGCCAATATACATGATGAACTTCGATGCAAAAATCCTCAATAAAATACTGGCAAACCAAATCCAGCAGCACATCAAAAAGCTTATCCACCACGATCAAGTTGGCTTCATTTCTGGGATGACAGGCTGGTTCAACATATGCAAATCAATAAATGTAATCTATCTCATAAACAGAAACAATGATGAAAACCACATGATTGTTTTGATAGATACACAAAACGCCTTTGATAAAATTCAACATCTTTTCCTGCTAAAACCTTTCAATAAACTAGGTATTGATGGAACGTATCTGAAATTAACAAGAGCTACTTATAACAAACCCACAGGCACTATCACACATGATGGACAGAAGCTGGAAGCATTCACTTTGAAAACTGGCACAAGACAAGGATGCCCTCTCTCACCACTCCTAGTCAACATTGTATTGTAAGTTCTGGCAAGGGCAATCAGGCAAGATAAAGAAATAAATCGTACTCAAATAGAGAGGAGGTCAAATTATCTCTGAGTGCACATGACATAATTGAATATTTAGAAAACTCCATCATTTCAGCCCCAAATCTCCTTAACCTGATAAGCAACTTCAACAACATCTCATAATATAAAATCAATGTGCAAAAATCACAAGCATTCCTATACACAAATAATACACAGAGTGCCAACTCATGAGTGAACTCCCATTCACATTGGCTACAAATAGAATAAAATACCTAGAAATACAACTTACAAGAGATATTAAGGACAACTTCAAGGATTACTACAAACCACTGCTCCAGGATATAATAGAGGACACAAACAAATGGAAAAACATTCCATGCTCATGGATAGGAAGAATCAATACCGTGAAAATGGCCATACTGCCCAAAGTGATTTATAGATTCAATGCTATCCACATCAAGCTACCATTGACTTTCTTCATAGACTTGGAGAAAACTACTTTAAATTTCATATGAAACCAAAACAGAGCCCATATAACCAAGAAAATCCTAAGCACAAAGAACAAAGCTGGAGGCATCTTGCTGCTTGAATTCAAAATATACTACAAGGCTACAGTAACCAAAACAGCATGGTACTCGTACCAAAACAGATATATAGACCAACAGAAAAGAACAGAGGCCCCAGAAATAACGCCCCACATCTACAACCATCTGATCTTTAACGAACCTGACAAAAAG
>NW_016856202.1:0-1387 GCF_001698545.2 Rhinopithecus bieti | reverse complement strand
GGTGAGAAAGGAAATGTCTTCCGATGAAAACTGGAGAGAAGCTTTCGAAGCAAATGCTTTGTGATGTGTGTAATCATTCCATTGTGTTAAATCATTCTTTGGATTTTGCAGTTTGATATCACTGTTTCTGTGGAACCTGAGAAAGGACATTTGGGAATGCTCTTAAGAATATGCTGAAAAGATATACACTCCGATGAAAACCAGAAGGAAACTTTCTGCAAACCTCTCTAGGTCACGTGAAGTCCACTCACACAGTTGAGCTCCTGTTTTCATTGAGCAGCATGCTAACACTGTTCTAGGTTAGTCCGCTAATGGATACTCAGTAGTGCATTGAGGCTTACGGTGAAAATGGAAATATCTTCAGATAGATACTGGAGAGAAAACTTCCAAGGAGCTGCTTTGTGACGTGTGAATTCTACTCACAGAGATATACTTTTCTTCTCAAAGAGGATTGGGGAATCCCGTTTGGAGAAAAGCTACCGGGAGACATTCAGGATTATATGGACGGATATGGTGAAAACAAAATATCCTGAGAAAAAAACTAGAAAGAAGCTTTTGTGCAACTGCTTTGTGATAGATATGTCTCTTCATCTCACATAGATAAAACTTCCTTTCTATCATGGAGTTTTGAAAGGACATCATGACGGATTCACAACAGGGCATTCGGGAGCACATTCTGGCCTGTGGGGAAAGAGGAAATATTTTCAGATAAAAACTGCAGAGAGATTTCTGAGAAACTGCTTTTAGATGTGTGCCTTCCATTCAGGGTGTCATCCAGCTTTTTTCATAAGGCAGTGTTTGAACACTGTTCCTGTGAAAATGAAAAACCTATTTTGCAGTGCCTTGAAGACTATGGCGAAAAGTGAAATATCCTGTCATAAAACCCAGAAAGAAGTGTCCCAACAAATTGCTCTCTGATGTGTGCACTGATTTCAGAGAATTAAAGCTTACACTACGTTGTCCAGTTTGGAAAGTCCGTGTTTGAGGAATCTGTGAAGGGATATTAAGTGGCGCATGGAAGTTTGTGGTGAGAAAGGAAACGTATTCCGATGAACACTGGAGACAAGCTTTTGGAGCAACTGCTTTCTGATGTGCGTATTTATCTCATAGAGTTAAATCATTCTTTGGATCGAGCAGTTTGATGTCACTGTTTCTGTGGAACCTGAGAAAGGACATTTGGGAACGCTCTTAAGAATATGCTGAAAAGAAATACACTCTGATGAAAACCAAAAGGAAATTTTCTGTGACCGCTATAGGTCATGTGAAGTCCACTGGCACAGTTTAGCTTCTGTATTCACTGAGCAGTAATCTAATCCTCTTTTAGGTGAGTCAGCTAAGGGATACTCAGGAGCACTTTGAGGCTTACAGTGAAAATGTAAATATCTTC
>NW_016856201.1:0-610 GCF_001698545.2 Rhinopithecus bieti | reverse complement strand
GCTCATAGGCATATATGCAAGACAAAACATATGTCCACACAAAAACTTGTACATAAATATTCATAGCAGCATTAGCCATAATATCTAAAGGGTGAAAATAATCCAGATGTCCAACAACTGATGAATGGTTAAACAAAATGTGGTATATCCATATAATGGAATATTATTTGGCCATAAAAAGGAATGAAATGGCCAGGTGCCATGGCTCACACCTGTAATCTAGCACTTTGGGAGGCCAAGGCAGGTGGATCACTTGAGGTCAGGAGTTCACAACCAGCCTGGCCAACATGGTGAAATGACATCTCTACTAAAACTACAAAAATTAGCCAGGTGTTGTGGCGGGTCCCTGTAATCTCAGCTACTTGGGAGGCTGAGGCAGGAGAATTGCTTGAACCCAGGAAGCAAAGGTTGCAGTGAGCCAAGATCGCGCCACTGTACTCCATCTTGGTTGACAGAGCAAGACTCCATTTCAAAAAAAAAAAATTGAAATATTAACAGACTATATACTGCAATATTGATGAAGCTTGAAAATATTATGTTACATAGAAGAAGCCAGGTACGGAAGATATTATAGTATGGTTCCATTTATATGAAACGTCCAGAATCAAAA
>NW_016856200.1:0-361 GCF_001698545.2 Rhinopithecus bieti | reverse complement strand
CAACCAGAAATTTTTTACGAAGTTTATTGTGATGATTAATATCAATTATTAGTATTAATATTTATTACATCTACTAATAATTAATATCTTGTTGCTTATATCCACTGGGGAGAGGATGATACTACTTTAAACATCACACAAGGTGTACACTCACCCAATGATATTGCTTCAAATTTCTTCCCCAGAGGGCAATATGAGACAAGCAATATTGCTGGGAGTAGACTCACACCTGGGATAATGTAATTAATATTCAGCGGGAAGATTATGATAGCACTCCCAATACAGGCGTGGCGTAGCAGCGGTCGGGGTCCGCCAGCCGCCGGGGGTGGTTGCGTGGCGTCGGCTGGGCGGCCCGGATCGC
>NW_016856199.1:0-360 GCF_001698545.2 Rhinopithecus bieti | reverse complement strand
CAGTTTCTCAGAATGCTTCTTTCTCTTTTTTATCTAAGGCTATTTCCTTTCTCACTATAGGCCTCAAGGTGCTCAAAAGTATCCCTTTGCACATTTCAAGAAACAGTGTTAGAAAACTGCTCCATGAGCTTGCAGTGAGCTGCGATCCGGCCACTGGACTCCAGCCTGGGCGACAGAGCGAGACTCCGTCTCAAAAAAAAAAAGAAAGAAAGAAAACTGCTCCATGAAAAGAAAGGTATAACTCTGTGAGATGAATTCACATATCACAAAGAGCTTTCTGAGAAAACTTCTTTCTAGTTTTTGTCTGAGGATATTTCTTTTGTCACCATTGGCTTCAATGCAATTGAATATATCCCTTCT
>NW_016856198.1:0-1389 GCF_001698545.2 Rhinopithecus bieti | reverse complement strand
CCCAAAGTGCTGGGATTACAGGCTTGAGCCACCGCACCCGGCCAAGCCCAGCTCTTTGGGAGGCCAAGGCAGGTGGATCACTTGAGGTCAGGAGTTCAAGACCACCCTGACCAACATGGCGAAACCCCATCTCTACAAAAAAAATACAAAATTAGGGCCGGGTGTGGTGGCTTACACCTGTAATCCCAGCACTTTGGGAGGCTGAGACGGGCGGATCACGAGGTCAGGAGATCGAGACCATCCTGACTAACATGGTGAAACCCCATCTCTACTAAAAACACAAAAAATTAGCCGGGCGTGGTGGTGGGCACTTGTAGTCCCAGCTATCAGGAGGCTGAGCAGGAGAATGGCATGAACCCGGGAGGTGGAGCTTGCAGTGAGCCAAGATTGTGCCCCTGCACTCCAGCCTGGACAACAAGAGCAAGACTCCATACCAAAACTAACTAAATAAATAAAAAATACAAAATTACCTGGGCATGGTGGCACACACCTGTAATCCCAGCTACTCAGTAAGTTGAGGCAAGAGAATTGCTTGAACCCAGGAGGCAGAGGTTGCAGTGAGCCGAGATCACACCATTGCACTCCAGCCTGGGCAACAAGAGCAAAACTCCACCTCAAAAAACAAAAACAAACAAACAAAAAAAACACTTTATTTATTAGTATTTTATTTTTGTAGAGATGGGGTCTCACTTTGTTGCCCAGGCTGCTGGTGAACTCCTGACCTCAAGTGATCCTCCCACGTTGGTCTCCCAAAGTGTTGGGATTACAGACACGAGCCACCATGCTCGGCATTAAAACACTTTAAATGCATAATCGTGTCTTCAAATTTCTATTTCTATTTTTTTTTTTTTTTTTTTCAAGACGGAGTTTCGCTCTTGTTGCCCAGGCTGGAGTACAAGGGCACGATCTTGGCTCACTGGAACCTCCGTCTCCTGGGCTCAAGCAATTCTCCTGCTACAGCCTCCCAAGTAATTAGAATTATAGACATGCACCACCACACCTGGCTAATCTTGTATTTTTAGTAAAGACAGTGCTTCACCATGTTGTTTGGGCTGGTCTTGAACTGACTTCGTGATCCGCCCACCTCAGCCTCCCAAAGTGCTGGGATTACAGGCGTGAGCCACCAAGCCTGGCCTCCATTTGTCTTAAGTTTCATCTTATAGGATATAAGTGCCTTCATGGCTTATGGAACATTAAGTTTACACACAAGACCGTTAAAGTTGCCTATAATGTAACATTCCACTTATTGATACTTTTAGAGGAAAACAAGTAATTTCACTGAAAAAAAATTTATGCGTCTCCAAAAATGTTTCTAAAAAATAGGTAAGGCAGGATTCCCTCACTAAAATGTATTTGGTAGAGCCACTTCAAAATTTACACTAAATAAAT
>NW_016856197.1:0-638 GCF_001698545.2 Rhinopithecus bieti | reverse complement strand
GTCTCAAAAAAAAAAAAAAAAGAAATGTCACATTTTCAAAGCGCCTTTAAATGAATATAAATATGACTCTGATATCAAACCCTAGCATGCTAGTGGGAAATCCACATCAGTTATTACTGGGGATTCCTCATCTCCATTAGTTGTACAGCATTCTATGGTCTTATCTAGCACCAAAGCCTGAGGAGATCCCTGCTGTCTTCAGCTGTCTGTCCACACTGGTTAGGGATGAGGTGCTCATTTACTGAACTGGCATGGTATCTTCAGATCCCTTGTCCCTGCTGCTTCTATCCAACCCTCTGGGTAGTGGAATGTTTGCCAAGACCAGGTGACCAGCTTCCCCCGGCCCATCACAGAGTCTTCTTTGGGTCCTGATACAGGGAAATGCTCATGTCTCTGCTACTGAAAGGAAGTATAGACCCTGACCTCTATTCTCTTGCTGCCCTAAAATGCCCTCCATTCCCATCCAGGGACATCTGGCTTGATTTCATCAATGTATATAATTTTTTTCAGAATATATCGGCTGGGCACAGTAGCTCACGCCTGTAATCCCAGCACTTTGGGAAGTCGCAGGAGGATTGCTTGAAGCTAGGAGTTCAAGGCAAGCCTGAGCAACATAGCAAGACCTAATTTCTAAAAAA
>NW_016856196.1:0-638 GCF_001698545.2 Rhinopithecus bieti | reverse complement strand
GAAGCCTAAACTTTTTTATTTATTTCTATTTTTATTGCATATATTTAAAGTGTACAATATGATGTTTTGGTATACATAGACAGAGTGAAATGATTACTACAGTTAAACAAATTAATATATCCATCACCTTCCACAGTTGCCTTTTTGTGTGGTGAGTACACCTAAAATCTACTTTCTTAGCGAATTTTCAGAATACAACATATTATTATTAACTATTGTCCTCATGCCATAGATTACATCTAGACTTATTCACCCTACCTAACTGCACATTTGCATGCTTTGACCTTCTTCTTCCCATTTCTTCCCACTCCTGCCCTGTGTTTCTATCTATTTGACATTTACAAATACAGTATTTTTTGTTCGAAGTCTGCCTTATTTCATTTAGCATAATGTCCTCCACATTCATCCATGTTGTTGTAAATGGCATTATCTCCTTTTTTATTATTATTATACTTTAAGTTCTAGGGTACATGTGCACAACACTCAGGTTTGTTACATATGTATATATGTGCCATGCTGGTATGCTGCACCCATCAACTCGTCATTTACATTAGGCATATCTCCTAATGCTATCCCTCCCCCTTCCCCCCACCCCACGACAGGCCCCAATATGTGATGTTCCCCACCCTGTGTCCAAG
>NW_016856195.1:0-1391 GCF_001698545.2 Rhinopithecus bieti | reverse complement strand
CAATAAAAGTAAAGCAATTGAATCTTTATCTTGTCACAGAAAAAGGTTAAGAGAGAAGACTCCAGAAGGTAATTGTAATTGCGTGAATCTTTGCTTTTTTTTTTTTTTTTTTTTTTTTTTTTTTTTTGAGACAGAGTCTTGCTCTGTCGCCAGGCTAGAGTAAAGTGGTGCAATCTCGGCTCACTGCAATCTCTGCTTACTGGGTTCAAGAGATTCCCCTGCCTCCGTCTCCCGAGTAGCTGGGACTAGAGGTGCACACCACCATGCCCGGCTAACTTTTTGTATTTTAGTAGAGACGGGGTTTCACCATTTTAGCCAGGATGGTCTCAACCTCCTGACCTTGTGATCTACCCGCCTCAGCCTTCCAAAGTGCTGGGATTACAGGCGTGAGCCACCACGCCCAGTCAAGGTGAATCTGGAAGCTGAGTGGTATTTCCAAGTAGATGAAAAGTAAATTAGGCACACACAATAGGCTCGTAGCCTTCAACAAAGTCACAGAATTATTTTTAAAGGCATACAATTACACTTGGAATATAAGGCATTGGAGAAGTAGGATGGGAAACATATAAGATCACACAATAAATATAGATTTTGTTTTGTTAACTTCTATTTGGTTTCCCTTCGATGCCTAGTTTGCTGAGAATTTCTGTCAGGAATAGCTATTGGATTTGTTGGATGATTTTTCTGCATCAATTAAGATCATTCAAAAAAATTTTGAAAACATAAAATTTATCCTTGTAACTATTTTTAAATGTACAAGTCAGTGCCATTAAACATATTCACGTTGTTCTTCAACCACCCTGATACATCTTCAGAACATTTTCCTCAACTGAAACTGGATCCCCTAATCAGTAACTCCCCATTACCGATTCTCCCAGGTCCTGGTAATCACTGTTCTACTTTTTGTCTTTATGAATTTGACCACTGTAGGTACCTCATTTAAGTGGAATCATACAATATTTGTCCTCTCATGTCTGTCTTATTGTTATTATTATTTTTTACTTAGCATGATATATTCAAGGTTCATTATGTTATAACATGTGTTTGAATTTCATTTCTTTTTAAAGCTGAATAACATTTCATTTTGTATAAATACCAAATTTTATTTATCCATTCATTCATCGAAGGACATTTGGATTCTATAAACATGGATGCAAAAACAGCTGTTTGAATCGCTGTTTCCATTCTTTTGTGTACGTACTCAAATGTAGAATTGCAGAGTCATAGGGTAATTTTATGTTTAGTTTTAAATTGTTATACTATTTTCCATAGCAGCACTATTTTACCTTCCTACCAGTAAGGCAGAAAGTTCTCTCTCTTCACAAATAGCTGTTTTTTTTTTTTTTTTTTTTTTTTAAATATATGATAGCCATCCTGATGGGTATGAAGTG
>NW_016856194.1:0-1964 GCF_001698545.2 Rhinopithecus bieti | reverse complement strand
TTTTTTGAGACAGAGTCTTGTTCTGTCACCCGGGCTGGAGTGCAGTGGGATGATCTTGGCTCACTGCAACCTCGCCTCCTGGGTTCAAGTGATTCTTGTGCCTTGGCCTCCTGAGTAGCTGGGACCACCGGCGTGTGCCACCCCGCCCAGCTAATTTTTTTTTTTTTTTTTTTTTTTAATTCTTAGTAGAGATGGGGTTTTGCCATGTTGGCCAGGCTGGTCTCAAGCTCCTGGCCTCATGTGATCCACCTGCTTGGCCTCCCAGATTGCTGGGATTACAGGTGTGAGCCACTGTGCCCAGCCTGGAATATCATTTATCTTGACTTTTTGTCATTCCGTAGACAATTCAAAGTTACACTTTCTGGGGCAAGGGTCATAGATAGCTAGCTGAACTTTAAATTATCCTTAATTTTTTTTTTTTTTTTTTTGAGATGGAGCCTCGCTCTGTCACCCAGCCTGGAGTGCAGTGGTGCGATTTCGGCTCACTGCAGGCTCCACCTCCCAGATTCATGCCATTTTCCTTCCTCAGCCTCCTGAGTAGCTGGGACTACAGGCGCCCGCCAACATGCCCGGCTAGTTTTTTTTTGTATTTTTAATAGAGATGGGGTTTAACCGTGTTAGCCAGGATGGTCTCGATCTCTTGACCTTGTGATCCGCTCGCCTCAGCCTCCCAAAGTGCTGGGATTACAGGCATGAGCCACCATGCCCAGTAAATTATCCTTGATTTTTCTGTGGTGATCACACCTTAGGGAAACCTCTGTCTTGGCTTTGCTTTAATTTCAGAAAGAAGACAAATTAGCTCGCTTAGAGAAAGCTATCAACCCCTTGCTGGATGATGATGACCAAGTGGCCTTTTCTTTCATTCTGGACAACATAGTCACCCAGAAGATGATGGCAGTTCCAGATGTAAGCTGTCTCAGTGCCAAATATTGTGAGGATCATGCAGGGGAAAGGAAAAATATATAGGGTGTACGTGTATGTGTATTTTGGAGAGTCTAAGTGGGTATGTCAGTTGTGACTGGTATGTGATTTTAAATATTGACCTTTTTGCTGTATGGGTACATTATTTTTTTTTTAAAGAGTACATTATCATTGAAATCAAAGAGGCCAAGAATCTTTGGATGTAGGGAGGTTTTTGCTTCTTGTTGCTGACATTCAGTATGTGAATGCTCCTGAGTAGCCCTATAGAGAGAGGGTGCTAGCAAATGTGAGGCTTTTGATTTAGAGGTGCTTCTAAGCAAATGATACTTTGATAATTAGACACCGTTGGTTGTCTTTTATTTCGTTTTTATATTGTTATGGTGATCCTCCCCAGGAATTCTCAACAGTTTCCTTTTGCAGTATAGGAATGTGTTCTACGTCTGTAATGCTATAAAACTTCTGAATGGGACTAGGGAATAAGAAATTTTAATTATGACTATAGAGCAAGTGTTTTTATCCTATCATGGCATAGAAATCCTTAAAGGAATCTGTGAACCCCTTACATTATATACAGAAGTTTTGTATGATTATGTGTTTTTCTAGGGAAAGAATCCATAGTTATTTATAGGAATATTTGTAACCCAACAAAGGTGGTGAAATTCTGGTATGAAGAGTGATTTCCATTTAATTTCTTATGCTTTCTATTTACTAGTCTTGGCCATTTCATCACCCAGTTAATAAGAAATTTGTTCCAGATTATTACAAAGTGATTGTCAATCCAATGGATTTAGAGACCATACGTAAGGTGAGTGACTGATTTGATCTAAATGCCTTTTTGTAATCAAGTGACTGTGTGTGTATCTGAGTGCCTGATTCTTTTCATCACAGAACATCTCGAAGCACAAGTATCAGAGTCGGGAGAGCTTTCTAGATGATGTAAACCTTATTCTGGCCAACAGTGTTAAGTATAATGGTGGGTATTTCTCTTTATTTTCTTTCCATGAATCCATCCATCTTCTATCCATCTAACATTACTTAGCATT
>NW_016856193.1:0-1391 GCF_001698545.2 Rhinopithecus bieti | reverse complement strand
CGAGTAGCTGGGATTACAGGTGCCCACCAACAAGCCCGGCTAATTTTTTTGTTTGTTTGTTTTTTTGAGACGGAGTCTTGCTCTGTCGCCCAGGCTGGAGTGCAGTGGCCGGATCTCAGCTCACTGCAAGCTCCGCCTCCCAGGTTCACGCCATTCTCCTTCCTCAGCCTCCCGAGCAGCTGGGACTACAGGCGCCCGCCACCATGCCCGGCTAATTTTTTTGTATTTTTTAGTAGAGACGGGGTTTCACCATGTTAGCCAGGATGGTCTCGATCTCCTGACCTCGTGATCCGCCCGTCTCGGCCTCCCAAAGTGCTGGGATTACAGGTTTGAGCCACGGCGCCCGGCCTAATTTTTTGTATTTTTAGTAGAGATGGGGTTTCACCATGTTGGCCAGGCTGGTCTCGAACTCGTGACCTCTTGATCCGCCTGCCTCGACCTCCCAAAGTGCTGAGATTACAGGCATGAGCCAACGCGCCCGGCTGAAGTGCAGTTCTAAAAAAGTTTAGGCAAGGCCAAACGGGAGTCCTTACCATAGTTACCTATCAGAGGAGTCCTGTGTCTCAAAGAAGTGGGCCTGTGTAAGTATCCCTGTACTCCGTCATTGACCGGGAGCTGCTTGTGGCAACTGGTGTGGATGCAGTGTTGAATTCATAGAGCAGCAGTAGAGGTTGTCAGGTAATATCTCCACAGGAGGAGTTGTGAGCGGTGCATATTTATGGACACTAGAGGACATACCGAAACAAGGGTGTTAACACTGTGATGCATACTATATCAAGCACGTGTATAAGGAGCTGTGGAAATATGTAGGAGCAAGGTTTTAATTCGCATTTGAGTTGAATCTTGAAGGATAAGTAGGAATTCACTCAGTGGACAGCATGTATAGTAATTCCATTTTTGTTAAAGGGAATAACACATGCCTGAATACATAGAATATATGGATTTTTAATATCTGGAAAACATTCATGTTAGCACTGGTTATGTTTGAAGAATTAGGTTCTGTTTTGTTTTGTTTTCTTGAGATGGAGTCTTGCTCTGTCGTCAGGCCGGAGTGCAGTGGCACAGTCTCGGCTCACTGCAACCTCCACCTCCCACGTTCAAGTGATTCTTTTGCCTTAGCCTGCCAAGTATCTGGGACTACAGGCACGTGCCACCATGCCCAGCTAATTTTTTTGTATTTTTAGTAGAGGCAGGGTTTTACCATGTTGGCCAGGATGGTCTTGATCTCCTGACCTCGTAATCCAACTACCTCGGCCTCCCAGAGTGCTGGGATTACAGGTGTGAGCCACCGTGCCTGGCCACGATTTATATATATTAAATTTACATTAAAAAAATAGGCCGAGCACAGTGGCTCCTGCCTGTAATCCCAGCACTTTGCAAAGGAGGCCAAG
>NW_016856192.1:0-1702 GCF_001698545.2 Rhinopithecus bieti | reverse complement strand
GAAACCCTGTCTCTACTAAACATACAAAAATTAGCCAGGTGTGGTGGCATGTACCTGTAATCCAAGCTATTCAGGAGACTGAGGCAGAAGAATCACTTGAACCAGGGAAGCAGAGGTTGCAGTGAGTTGAGATCATGCCACTGCACTCCAGCCTGGGTGACAGAATGAGACTCTGTCTCACAAAAAAAATAATAAAAATAAAAAAGACACTAAAAAAAAAAAAAAAAAAAAAAAAAAAAAAAAAAAAAAAAAAAAAAAAAAAAAAAAAAAAACAGCTAAATTCAATGAAAGAAATCTCATTAGAACCTCAATTTAAAATGTACACACATACACACACACACAGACTATAAAATATGTTTTAGAAATATGTGGGAAGTAAATGTTAATATTTTAGGTGCAATAATTATCCTATGAAGTGTCTAAGGGGAAATGTCAAAATCTAAAATACTTCATTTAAAATAAATAAACAAAAATGTGTGTGTGTTTGCATGTATATGTGGACACAGCAAAAGAAAGATGGAAGGAGGGAAGGAAGTAGAAAGCAGGGAGAGAGAGAAGACAAATGAATCAAAATGTTAAAAATGGATTAATCTTGTTGATGGGTATATACTGCTCATTGTTCCATTATCTATTTCTGTTTTCCTATAGACTTTTCACTCAAAATAAAAAGTTGAGTAAAGGGAAACTTACCATGTGAATCTGATGCACCAACTGGTTGAACCTCTCTCCCGTCTCTGAGGTACACCATCACTCAGTACATTAGAACACATATCTTAGAACTTACATATATCCACAGATGTTCATATTTTTCTAAAGAAAAGAATATATCTCTTGGAGGGTAGAAATGAGAATGGTGAAATAACTAAAAAATAGGAATGAAAGTGGGCACCAAAGGGTGGAAAATGGGTGGTAGAGTGGTTGAATTGTTTTTTGTGGTTACACAGAATTTTTCTTGGCCACTTCTGCCATCTGGACATGCCCCAGCCCACCTGTGTTATAGCTTGTACTTGCTTTCAGCAGCTCCCGAATTCTTGTCCTACACCTAGGAAGAATGAAGTTACACTGACAATCTCAGGGTGAAGAGCGTGAAGAATAATTTTATTGAGCAACAGAACGACTCTCAGCAGAGACGGAAGGCAAGGGTTGTACCCCACACAAAGTTGGGTGGTATCTCCCTCAGTGTGGCTGGGTCGGGGGCTTTATGGGCTCAGAATGGGGGAGTGTATGCTGATTGGTTTGTGAGTATGCAAAAAAATGTTGAAACTAAGGCACCATTCAGAGATGGGCACGACAGTGTAAAAAAACATTTAGGGAAGGGTAGGTCTATATAAAATAGGTAAAGGGTTGGGATTAATCAGAGGAAAGCTCAGCAGATGGAAAGAGATGTTCTCAGTCCAGTCCATTGATTTGACTTGTAGCTTGGCTTTCAGGCTTTAAAGTGTCTTTAGCTTGAAGATGAATTTCACTAGGGACCTATCCATGTCTGCCTAGGATTTGTCAGCCTCCTGACTCTATCAGTGGGTTATAAAAAATAAGTGATGAGAAGACAACTGCATGGGTCAGTTTATTGAAATATATTAAGAAGACAAAAAGATTTTCAAAAGTTGCAGTAAAAGCTCAAGAAAAAATTATTCTAGGGAGCATTGGTTTCAGGAGTGTCCAATATTTTGGCTACCCTGGGCCACAATGGAAGAAGAAGAAT
>NW_016856191.1:0-1298 GCF_001698545.2 Rhinopithecus bieti | reverse complement strand
AAAAAAAAAAGAAAAGAAGAAAAGAAAATCCAGGAACACATCCTTCTACCAGAGAGCACTGATTCCTCAGTAACGTGTACTTTGCCCTCACTTAAATTATCTGACCTTCCTCATCACAGCTAATGTCTTAAATAAATCTCTGGCTACATCCCGCGAAGGAAAATAAGTCTGATCTGAATGAAGGTGGCGTTCTGGCGTTCCTGCATCTCTGTGTATTTTGGAAATGGACAAAATGAAAACTCATCAGGTTATGTAAAATCTTTCTAACACTGGTCCTCATGTAATACGTTTTGATCTGCATGTTTATCAAATTAAACTGACAGACATCCAATGTATCTGTTTGGAAACTCACTTAAAATGAATTTTAAACTGGTATCTACGATGAAGGGCTACTACAATTTACACATATCAGACTGTCACCCCCAAAGGTCAACTACAAATGAAATCTGGACTCAAAGGTCTGCAGAGGGATGACATTCCTACACATGAAAGGTTTGGGTTAGCACTCGCCACCTAGGAACATTAAAACTGAAATCATTACACCTGATGGAACTGGAGAACTTAATCTCCTTCCAAGGGATCAATATCTACCTTAGACTTCAAAGAAATGCGAAACGTCGCAAACATCTCCTGCGGTGTGGAAAATTAACTGCCTGAAGAATGGGAATCTGTTTGATAGCAAATGCCCAGATTCTTCTGTTGAGAATAATGTTTACTTTTAGAGCTAAGGTGCATCCCTTCAATGGACATATGAGGAAACTGAGGCCAAGTGAGACTGTTATCAGCTCCCGCCCACCTGATCTGCCATCTGCACGTCAAGTGACCAGACATGTAATAAATTCCAGCAGGGTTCATCAGGATTGAGTGGAGAGTGAGCAGAAAGAGAGTGAGCAAGATGATTATTCAAAAAGCCTTCCTAGGCCAAGCCCAGTGGCTCAGACCTGTAATCCCAACATTTGGGAGGCAGAGGCAGGAGGTTCACTTAAGCTCAAGGCTCTGAGACCAGCCTGGGCAGCACAGTAAGACCTCATCTCTACCAAAAAAATATATATATATATATTTTAATTACCTGGGCATGATGGCATGTGTCTGTAGTCTCAGCAACTTGGGTGGCTGAGGTGGGAAGATTGCTTAAGCCCATGGCTGTTGTGAGCCATGATCATGCTACTGTGCTCCAGCCTGGGCTTCAGAGAGAGACCCTGTCTCAAAAAAACAAAACAAAACAAAAAATACACACACATACACACACATATATACATGTATATATACATATACATATATGCACATATGTGTATATG
>NW_016856190.1:0-1960 GCF_001698545.2 Rhinopithecus bieti | reverse complement strand
ATGGTCAATTTCATATGTTAAACCAACCTGAAATAATCTCCATTTGGTCATGATATAATATCCTTTCTATATATTAAATTTTCCAAAAATGTTTAATGATTTTGGCATCAGCTTGACACGGTGTCTCATGCTAGTAATTCCAGTGCCATGGGAGGACAAGGTAGGAGGATTGCTTGAGGCCAATAATTTGAGACCAGTCTAGACAACATAATCAGATCCTGTCTCTACAAAAAAATAAAAAATAAATAAAAATCAGCCAGGTATTGAAGTGTGCCCTGTACTCCTAGCTACTTGGGAGAGTAAAGCAGGAGGATCACTTGAGCCCACGAGTTAAAAGAGTTGCAATGAGCAATGACCATGCCACTGTACTCCAGTATGGGTGACAGAAAGATACCCTGTCTCAAAAAAAAAATAAGAAAAAAGAATTTTGGGATAAACGTTTATAAAAGATGTAGGCCTATAATTCTACTTTGTGTTAAAGAATTTTTCAGGTGTTGGTATCTAGGTTATGCTGCCTTCATAAAAAAATTTATAAATGTTTCCTCCTTTTCTATTCTCTGAATGAGTTTGTAAACAATTTTTTTTAGGAATTTGGAAGAAAGGATCAATGAAGACATTTGGACCTGGCATTCACTGTGTCGGTAAGTTATTAATTATTAAAACTTTTAATTATTAAGACTAAGCCTGGCACTGAGTAGGTCTTAAGCCTGGGTGTTGGGGCCAACCTGGAGGTTGGGTCCATGGGTGCCCACCAGGAGCCTGAGGGCATGGGGGTTGGTGTGGAGCCTGGGTTTGCAAGTGCCAGCCCATATTTTAGGACTGTGGGGGCCAATCATAGGGCTGCGGCAGGCTTGAAATTTTGGTCTATGTTGGTAGTCTCCTGTGGACTGTCTGATGCCTAAGGCTGTGGTGGCTGCCTGGACTTGGGGTCTTCAAGTGCTAGCCTGGTGACTAGAGCTGTGGCAGCCAGTGTGGCAGTAGGGCAGGACTGGAGCTTTGAGCAGGCCTGAAATCTGAGTCTATGGAACAAGCCAGAACTCTGGGGGCTAGTCTGGCACTGAGATAGGCCTGGACGCTCAATCCATGGGTGCTGGCCTTGAGTCTGCAGGTTTCAGCCTCATCTGCAGTGGGGGCAAACCTGGAGACTGAGTCTGCCAGGCAGTCTGGAGCCTAGGGCCATGAGGTCCTGCATGGTGCCCGGTTTTACTGGGGCAGGTCTGCAATTATATGCCATATAAACTCAATACATTGATGCTTGTTGTGACTTGCTTCATGGCCCAGTATGTGGTCACTTTTGTTAAATGTTCTATGTGAGTTTGAAAAAAATTATGTATAATGCAATGGTTTGGTGTAGTGTTTTTACAGGATGTCAAACTTCGTTATTCAAGTTTTCTATATCTCCTTTGATATATATTTTATTTCTGTTTGATTAGTTATTAAGATAGGTATGCTAAAGCTCCAACTGTAATTGTGAGTTTATACAGTACTACTTTTAGTTTTATATTTTTTCATTACATTTTCCCCTGTATTATCATTTTTACATTATTTTATTATTAATTAGTTGTTATTCCAGGGATTAGATTAATCTTTGACATCTTATAGTTTAGTATGAATTAATATTTCCATTAGTTCTCAAAAAATGTAAGCACCTTGCACTTTAATTCAATTCATTCCACTCTCATTGTTACACTATTATTATTATACACTTATGTATTCCAAACTTAGTAGATTACAATTACTATTATTTGTAAATAATATTTATATTCTATACTTGCTCTTTTGATGGTCTTTATTTTATCTTGTGCTAAATGAAGATTATCTCAGGTCATATTTTCCTGCCTGGAGAAATCTCATTAATATTTCCTTTAGTGCTTTCTGCTTGCAATGAAATTATCATGGTTTTGTTTGTTTAAAATATCTTTCTTTAAGAATGTTAAAGATAGCTAGAGAGAAAGGGCAG
>NW_016856188.1:0-636 GCF_001698545.2 Rhinopithecus bieti | reverse complement strand
ACGGAGTCTCATTCTGTCGCCCAGGGTGGAGGATGGAGTGTAATAGCACCGTCTAGGCTCACTGCAACCTCTGCCTCCTGGGTTCAAGCAATTCTCCTGCCTCAGCCTCCCGAATAGGTGGGATTTCAGGTGTGTGTGTCACCACACCTGGCTAATTTTTGTATTTTTAGTAGAGGAAGGGTTTCACCATGCTGGCCAGGCTGGTCTCGAACTCCTGACCTCAGGTGATCCATCCGCCTTGGCCTCCCAAAATGCTGGGATTACAGGCGTGAGCCACCTCGCCCGGCCCATTTTCTTTTTTCTTTATTATTATTATTTTGTTTTGAGACTGTGACCTGCTCTCTTGCCCAGGCTGCAGTGCAGTAGCACCATCTCTGCTCACTATAACCTCCGCCTCCCAGGGTCAAGTGATTCTCCTGCCTCAGCCTCCCGAGTAGCTGGGATTACAGGCGCCCGCCACCACGCCTGGTTAATTTTTGTATTTTTAGTAGGGATGAGGTTTCACCATGTTGGCCAGGCTGGTCTTAAACTCTTGACCTTAAATAATCCACCCATCTCAGCCTCCCAAAGTGCTGGGATTACAGGAGTGAGCCATTGAGCCCAGCTGGTGGGGTGCTGTTTGCTTTTTTTGTGTTG
>NW_016856187.1:0-1702 GCF_001698545.2 Rhinopithecus bieti | reverse complement strand
CAAGCATGCAATGTGAAAAAAAGCACATCTTGAAGAATGGGGTATCTGTCCTCTCAAGCATTTATCCTTTGAGTTACAAAGAATCCAATTGCACTCTTTAAGTTATTTCAAAATGTGCAATTAAGTTATTATTGAGGATTGTGGTATCAAATAGTAGTTCTTATTTATTCTATTTTTTGTACCCATTAACCATCCCCATTTCCCCTGCTCCCAGCCCCCCACTACCCTTAACAGCCTCTGGTAATAATTTAAAATTTTAAAGGCAATATAGTTATATTAGAACATTTGTAAACAAGAAAAAAAGAAAAAAACGATGCATAGTCCTGCCACCTGGACAAATCTACTATTATAAGTGTGGTGTGTATTCTTTTAGTCTTTTTATCTTTACATTGTATATAATTGTGATCTATAATTTGTATCTTGCTTCTTTGTTTAACACTGGGTTTCTCAGCCTTGGCACTATTGACATTTTTGGGTCATTCTTTGCTGTGGGGTTGAGGGGCTGTCCTGTGCATTGTAGAATGCTTAGTAGCATCCTGGGCCTCTACCCACTAGGTGCCTGTAGCACATTCACAGTCATTACAATAAAAATGTCTCTGGACATTGTTAAATGTTCCCTGTTGGACAAAACTGTTCCTGGTTGAAAACCACTGGTTGAATACATAATTAGCATAATGTCATTATATAAATCCTTATAACCTTGCCCAGGCCTTCAAACTTAATGCCAGTCTCTGTTTTTCTCCCAGATCTTGATTTGTGTATGTCAAACTTTGGCCTTGATAACCTGACCTTGCTTTCTGACACCTCTTTCCCTAGTTGGTTGGGGATTCCTCAGCCCAGACTGTACTCTGACATCACCACTAAAGCAATTAAACAGTAACAGCCAGGCTTCTTCCCCTGACATCGTAGACTGATTTCAGATCATGTGTCAGAAAACAGGGATAGTAATCAGGAAACCCATTAACATGGTAAAAAGTAATCAGTCCAGAGACATAGCTGAGGGTTAAAGTCATGGGGCTAATGGTCAAGGCTAAGAAGTGGAAGGCAACCAGAGCCCACCACAGGATCAGCTCTCTGAACAATCAAAAACATGGTTGCTTGGCAAACAATGCTTCCTTCTTCCCTTTCTGCTTTATTTAGACATTACCCAGGTTCTCAGGGCATGGTCAATCCAAAGGGCAGACATAGAGATAGGCCATGGAAAATTTGGCACTTGCCTGATGAGGACATGACACCGAGACCTCAATGCTTATATTCCCAAGGAACAAGGAGAGGTCAAAGCCAGGTGTCAGGCCTACCCTTAAGAAACATTTAATGAATGTTGCATATCAAGCACTGTGCTGGGCTCTGGCAATGAAAAGATGACTCTGGAGTGACTTAGTCTAAAATCAAATTACCACATAACTTCCAGAGAAATATATCTATCGGGTAATCAAAATATAAAGGCAGTGACAACACTCCTCATTTTGAGCACTTAATTAGACCACGTATCACTATCCATGCTTGTCTTCAGTATTTCACTTTGCCTCCAAAATCCAGTAAGATATGGAGAATGAGAATAGTATTGTGAGGCTCTGTGGCTCCAAGACCTCAATTCAAGGAGAAGACTGAGTTCATTTGCAGAGCACAGAGGGCGGTATCAGATTTCACCACGTGAGCTCACATTTCTCAAAAGAAGACATTCATACAGCCAACAGACACA
>NW_016856186.1:0-568 GCF_001698545.2 Rhinopithecus bieti | reverse complement strand
AGTATCTTCTCGTTTTTTGCAATTAGGTGATTCATTGTGCTTACCTGTACAAGAAATAGGCTTGGTTTATATATTTAAGAAAGAGAGCTAAGAAGTTAAAGCTTTCTATGTTGAAGCCTTAGATACTTTTTCTTTGTTTTAGAAAAATCTGTTATTATTCTGGCAGAAATTCGGTTTGTTAGAGTATCATGCATAAAGTGTAAGATAACGATAGGAAAATTGTAGTTATGTGGATTCTCACTCTTGTAATTTTCATTAAGCTTTACTTTTTGCCTTAACGTATTCTTCACCAGCAGTTGCACATCTGACAGATTTGGCTATATATCTAGCTCTCCTTTATCATATGAGTGATTTATAACAAGAACATGTTAAATTCTGTGTGCTGAGTCTCTAAGGATTCATATGTTTCAATCTATTGCCAACACTAGTCATTCTTGGGATGCTAATTTCTGCCCAGGATTTCTACTTCTTGAAAGGGGAGGGGAGGGACCAGTGACATTTTAGTAAAGGGAATGTAAAAAAAAAATTTTTTTTTTGGTGTTGGGGTCTCACTGTGTTGCTCAGGCTG
>NW_016856185.1:0-1697 GCF_001698545.2 Rhinopithecus bieti | reverse complement strand
CAAGATTGCTCTATGAAAGGCATACCTGTAGACTCTAATATGATTTGAGAAAAAGTGAAGTCATTTTATGACAACTTCAAGCAAAAGGAAGATGAGAATCTAAAGCTAGAGAATTTAATGCCAGCAAATGATGGTTTGATAATTTCAGAAAGAGATTTGCCTTTAAAAAAAATGTCAAGGCAACAGGAGAAGCAGCTTCTGCTGATCAAGAGGCAGCAGAAGAGTTTTCAGACACCATAAAGAAAATCACTAAGGAGAGAAGGTATCTGCCTGAACAGGGTTTTAATGTGGAAAAAAGTACCCAATCTGGAAAAAAAAATGCCACAAATGACATTTATTAGGAAAGAAAAAAAATTGCAAGCAGCAGTATTTAAAGCAGGAATGGATTGGCTAACACTATCCTTTTGTGCCAATGCAGCTGGGTTCATGAGCAGGACTTCCCTTATCTATAAAGCTGCTACCCCTGAGCCTTTCACGGAAAAGATAAACACTGACTTGCAGACTTTTTGTTGTACAACAAGGCTTGAACAATAAGCATCTTTTTTTTTTACAAAAAAGGTTTAAAAAAAAAAATTTTTTTTTTTTTTTTTTTTTTTTTTTTTTTTTCTGAATTGGTTGCATGAACACTTTGTCCCTGAAGTAAGGAACTACCTTGCCGATGAGATACTTTGCCAGTAAAGTTCTTTTAACACTGGACATGCCCCTGACCACCAAGAACCTCATGAATTCAACAGCAAAGGCATGAACATGGTCTACTTGCCCCTAAATGCAAGGCCTTCAATTTAGCCTCTAGATTTGGGGATCACAAGAACCTTTAAGGCTCATTATATAAGTTACTCCGTTGAAAGGATTGCCAACACTAGAAAGAGAACACTGATAGAAAGCACATCATGAAAGTCTGGAAGAATTACACCATTCAAGATGCCATCATTGTTATTAGAGAAAGCCATGAGAGCCATCAAGCCCCAAACAATAAATTTCTGCTGGAGAAAACTGTGTCCAGATGTTATGCATGACTTCACAGGATTTATGACCAAGCCAATTGAGAAAATCATGACAGAGACTGTGGATATGGCAAAAAGTTGGAAAGTAAAGAGTTTCAAGATATGGATCTTGGAGAAATTCAAGAGCTAATAGATACCACACCAGAGGAATTAACAGAAGTCAACTTGATGGAGATGAATGCTTCTGAACCAATGCCAGACGGTGAGGAAGAAGGCACAGAAGAAGCAGTGCCAGAAAACAAATTGATAATAGACAGTCTGACAGAAGGGTTCCAATTATTTAACACTTATTTTTTACTTATTTTATGACTTGGATCATTCTATGAGACTGGCACTAAAACCAAAGCAAATCATGAATAAAGAATTGGTACCACATCCAAACACTTTTCGTGAAATGAAAACCAAAAAAAAAAAAAAAGACAAAATAATATGTATTTCTGTAAAAATTACATGGAGTGTGCCTGCCTTTTCTGCTTCTCCTGACTCCCCTTCCTCCTCCTCCACCTCATAGGCCTCTGCTACTTCTGAAACAACAAGAACAACCCCTTCTCTTTTTCCTCCTCCTCAGCCTTACTCAACATAAAGATGCAGATAAGACTCTTATGATGATCCACTTCCATTTAATGAATAGTAAATATATTTTCTCTTCCTTATGATCTTCTTAATAACCATTATTTTCTCTAGCTTGCTTTA
>NW_016856184.1:0-1291 GCF_001698545.2 Rhinopithecus bieti | reverse complement strand
TTTTTTGCTTTATGCAGATTTGAGTTTCTAACATAGCTTATTTTCTTCTCCCTAAAAAAATTTAATAGTTCTAGATAAGTAAGTCTATTGTTGACAATTTTTAAATTTTTCTTTGGTTCAGAAGGTCTCCTTCTCTCTAATTAATTTATTTTAACAGTTCTTGAAAAGTAAATCTATTGGTGACAAATTTCTTACTTTTGTTTGGTTCAGAAAGAAATCACCAGATACCAAATTTCAGGTTGCTGGATTTTCTGTAAAACTAAATATTTTCACTGCATTCTCTTTTGCCTTTATGGTTTCTGAAAAGCCAATGCAATTTTATCCTTGGTCTTCTATAGGTAGTATTCCCCACCCTACTTGGCTTCCTTAAATATTTTCTTTTTATTTTGGATGTCCAAAATTTAAAGATAATATGCCCAGTTACGTATTTTTGGCATTTATCCTGAGTGGTCATCTCTAAATGTCTTCAGTTGCAGTGTGGTGTTTGTCATTAATATTAGAAAACTTTCAGCCATTATTCCTTCAAATATTTCTTCCATTTTCACTCTGTTTCTTCTTTTTCTGGTATTCCTATTCAACATATACTTAATCAGAATTATCTCAGAGTTCTTGTATGTTTTATTAAATCTATTTTTTTCTCTTTGCCTTTCAGTTATGAAATTCCTGTTGACCTCTTTCAAGTTCATTCATTCTTTCTCTCACTCTTTTCAGTTTAGTGATGTGACCAACAAAGGCATTAATGTTGTTGTTATGGTTTTTATAGAATTTTCCTTAAATTGTTTACTGAGTCTTTATCTGATTATGTTACCCATATGTTCTTATGTAATGTCTACTTTTTCCATTGTACACCTTAGCACACTGAATATAGTTACTTTAAAATCTCAGTGTGATAATGCCAAGATATCTGTCATATCTGGGCCTGGTTCTCATGCTTTCTTTGTCCCTTTACATGTTGTTTTTGTCTTTAATATGCCCTGTACTTTTTTGTGGAAAGCTGAACATAATATCCCAGGTAAAAGGAATCCAGTACTGGCTTTAGTGGTGGCCTTTGTTCCTGGACTTCTGCTCCAGGAGTCAGTAAATCTTTGTATTTACCTGTGTCTCCAATGTGTGGGCTAAAGTTTGCCTACTGATTTTAGTTTTCTGCTGAATATAAGGGTTGTTGATTTTCATTTTATTCAGGTTTTTCTTTTTGTTAGTATTAGAGTGACTTCTAAGCTTATTACATGTTAGACCACTAAAGTTCTGGGTCAGTTCTGATTATTTTTCTCTCCATTATGTGTCATTTTTT
>NW_016856183.1:0-1082 GCF_001698545.2 Rhinopithecus bieti | reverse complement strand
CAGTGGCTCACACCTGTAATGCTAGCACTTTAGGAGGCCGAGGCCCGGGTTGGGGCCGGGAAGCGGATCATCTGATGTCAGGAGTGGGAGACCAGCCTGGCCAACATGGCAAAACCCTGTCCCTACTAAAAGTACAAAAATTAGACAGGCATGGTGGTGGGTGCCTGTAGTCCCAGCTACTCAGGAGGCTGAGGCAGAAGAATTGCTTGAACCTGGGAGGTGGGGGTTGCAGTGAGCCGAAATCACACTACTGCACTCCAGCTTGGGTGACAAGAGCAAGACTCAATCTCAAAAAAAAAAAAAAAAAAAGGGCAGAGCAAGGAGAACCCGGGCACACTTAACTTAAGCCACTTGGTCTGCTCTTCTGATTGAATGTCTCTTGACCTCAGCATGACTTCAGGCAGTGGTACTCAGAAGGAAAGGCTTGTTTCATTTATCCGCACTCTGGCTTTAGACACTTAGTGAAGAGGGTGGCATTTGAAGTTGTAGTAGAAAACTAGGAGTTAGATGCTAACACATAGGGTCTGCAACTCAAATGGCTTGGAACCTCCCTGTCAGGCCTGTTTTGCCCTTTAACTGTATCGAGTGCATGTGTCTCCAGCAAGGGTAAAGATTCAGGTGGGTGGGAACTTGGTCCTAAGCCAAACATGCTAAAGAATGCTGGAAAATGGTCCTGGGGATGGTTGAGGCTGTTCTGGTTAGTAGCAAGTAAATACTTGACAAGAACATTTGAAGAACTGTGAATGAGGCTCTAACCAATTCAAACTTGCCTCCTTGTCACTGGAAATAGACCTGCTGCAAGGCATCAGCAAATAAGGAGTCATCTCTTTGGCTTCCAGTGAATTTTCTAAAAGCACAATTCAGCTCCAGTCTGTGTCTCTAATTCTAGCCCAGATTTCTCCTTCCAGTTACCCAACTGATATTGACCACTCCTCTGCTGTGTCCACAGGCACCTCTGTTATGCCCAGACTGTTTGTTCCCTAAAGAAGACCACCAGAGTCCGGAGTCAAAGCCAAGAGGCAAGGATCTTTACTGCAAGTTCAAACTTGGTCCCTCCGTTCCACAACATTCAAGAAGGCCCC
>NW_016856182.1:0-1079 GCF_001698545.2 Rhinopithecus bieti | reverse complement strand
AACGAACTGTTTTCCAAGCTGTGGTTTTGAAAAAAATGTTTTCCATATTTATTACATTTGCAGGGTTTTCTCCAATATAAATTCCCTGATGTTGAACAGTTTGAGCAACTAATGCTTTAGGGTTTTCCTCTGGTACAAAATGTGTACAATAAGATCTATCACAAAAGTAAAGGTACTACAACCCTCTATTTGCAATGTTTGTTTTAAGAATACTCTTCTTCGTGTTAAAGGCTTATATTTTCTGAAAGATCTTTTGACAGTAACTGCATTTTATTAAGTATGAACTCTCTGATGTTCAGATGTGAGCAGATATAAATGGCTTTTCCATATTCTTTACAGAATTTTCCTCAAGTATAAATGCTTTCCTGTGCAATAAGGTGTGAGGATTGGTTAAAAGTTTGCCACATTCTTCATACTTGTAGGATTTTTCTCCATTATAAATTATCTTACCTACAATCAAGTGTGACAACCATTTAAAGGCTTTGTCACATTCCTCACATTTCTAGGGCACCAGTATGGTTTATGTTTAGAAAAGTTTGAGGTGTAGTCAAAATCATTCTCACATCTTTCAGGTTTGTAGTTTCTCTTTAGTATAATTTGAGGATTTGTTAAAGGCTCTGCCACATTCATGTTTGTAGGGTTTCTCTCCAGTATAAATTATCTGATGTGTAATAAGGGTTGAGAAGTTGTTAAAGGCTTTGCCACATTCTTCATATTTGTAGGGTTTCTCTCCAGTATAAACTATTTTATGTGCAGTAAGGTTTGAGGACTGGTTAAAAGTACTGCCACATTTTTCACATTTGTAGGATTTCCCTTCAGTATGATTTATCTTATGTTTAGTAAATATTGAGGACTGGTTAAAGGCTTTGCCACATTGTTCACATTTGTAGGGTTTTTCTCTAGTATGAATTATTTTATGTTTAGTAAGGGTTGAGAATACACTAAAGGCTTTGCCACATTCTTCACATTTGTATGGTTTATCTTCCATATGATTTCTCTTATGTTTAGTAAAAGCTGAGGACCAGCTAAAGGCCTTGCCACATTCTTCACACTTGTAGGGTTTCTCCCCAGTATGAATT
>NW_016856181.1:0-1080 GCF_001698545.2 Rhinopithecus bieti | reverse complement strand
TTTTATCAGAGTATATTTTCTTTGTCATCACAGGCTTCAATGCAACCTAAAATATCCCTTCTCAGGTTCCCCCAAAACAGTGCTACCAAACTGCTCTTTGAAAAGAATTGTGTAACTCTGTGAGATGAATTCTCAAATCACAAAGCAGTTTCTCAGAAATCTTCATTCTAGTTTTTGTTAGAGGTATTTCCTTTGTCAAAATAAGCTTCAATGCACTCCGAAATATCCCTTTGCACATTCCACGAAAAGAGGGTTAGCAAACTGCTCCATGAAAAGAAAGGTGTATCACTGTGAGATGAATTCACACATCACAAAAAACTTTCTCAGAAAGTTTCTTTCTAGTTTTTATCTGAGGATATTTCCTTTGTCACCATAGGCTTCAGTGTGATCCAAAATATCCCTTCTAAGATTCCTCACAAACAGTGCTACCAAACTAATTCATGAAAAGAATCATGTAAATCTGGCAGATGAATTAACACATCACAAAGCAGTTTCTCAGAAAGCTTCTTTCTAGTTTTTACATGATGATATGTCGTTTGTCACCCTAAGCTTCAATACACTAAGAAATATCCCATTGCAGATTCCAAGGAAACAGAATTAGGATACTGCTCACTGAAAAGAAGAGTGTAACCCTATGAGATGAATTCACACACCACAAAGCAGTTTCTCACAAAACTTCTTTCCAGTTTTTATCTGAGGATAATTCATTTTTCACCATAGGACTCAATGCACTTGTGAATATCTCTTTGCAGTTTCCATGAAAACAATGTTAGCAAACTGCTCTTTGAAAAGAATCGTGTACCTCTGTGAGATAAATTCCCAAATCACAAAGCAGTTTTTCAGAAAGCTTCTTTCCAGTATTTGTCTGGGGTATTTCCTTTGTCAAAATAAACGTCAATGTGCTCTGATATATCCCTTTGCACATTCTATGAAAACAGTGTTAGCAAAGTGCTCCATGAAAAGAAAGATGTAACACTGTGAGATGAATTCAAACATCACAAAGAACTTTCTCAGAAAGCTTCTTTATCTTTTTTATCTGAGGATATTTCTTTTGTCACCATAGGCTTCAAAGCAATAAAA
>NW_016856180.1:0-1390 GCF_001698545.2 Rhinopithecus bieti | reverse complement strand
AAAAAACAAGCCAGCTGTTTGTTTCATGTTTTCATGTATATAAAAATACTGCTTAACATTCCCAAAGCACTGGGATTACAGGTGTGAGCCATTGCAATGGGCCATAATTCCAGTTCTTTAAACTTTTTTTCCCCAAAACCCCCATCTTGTGGTTGAATTATCTTTTTTTTTTTTTTGAGACAGAGTTTCTCTCTTGTTGCCCGGGCTGGAGTGCAATGGCGCGATCTTGGCTCACTGCAACCTCCGCCTCCTGGGTTCAAGTGATTCTCCTGCCTCAGCCTCCCGCGTAGCTGGGATTACAGGCGTGCGCCACCATGCCCAGCTAATTTTTGTATTTTTAGTACAGACGGGGTTTCACCATGTTGGCCAGGCTAGTCTGGAACTCCTGACCTCAGGTGATCCACCTGCCGTGGCTTTCCAAAGTGCTGGGATTACAGGCATGAGCTACCATGCCCAGCCTGAATTGTCTTTCATTTCAAATTATTAGGAAACATTAAAGTTTAGTGCGTATTAGTCAGGAGAAATGGAAAATTTGTATCTTTTCCTTAGCAAACTGACTTTCCTGTAAACTGAAAGTTTGCTTTCATTTTGAAACATAAGCCACATAAATTTGAGTAAATTATATGATAAAAACTTCTCATTTGTTATATAATATTCATTCACCTTAAATCAAATTCTTTCTAGATCTAATACTTAAGTGAGAAAAATGACACTGTAAATGTACCAGATGAAAACATGGGAGAATTTTGTTTATAATCTCAGAGTAGGGAGGTCTAACTATGTAAGGGAAGATCTAGCACGTAAAAAAAATTTTAAGATTCTGCATGGCAACAAAATACCTACTTTTGTTTTGTGCTGTTAGAAGATCACAGACTGTGTAATTTAGAATGAACAGTAATTTATTGACTCATAGTTCTGGAGACAAGGAAGTCCAATATCAAGGCATCTGGTCAGTGCCTTGCTGTGTCATAACATGACAGAAGACAGCATCACATAGCGGAAGGGCAAAGAGAGAGAGAGAGAATGCACAAGATGGGGACGAACCCACTCTCACAATAATGAATCTACTCCTTTGATGTCAGCCACATTAGTCCGTTCATGAGGGTGGAGGTCTCAAGATCTACATACTTTTTTTTTTTTTTTTTTTTTTTTGTTTTGAGACGGAGTCTTGCTCTGTCGCCCGGGCTGGAGTGCAGTGGCCGGATCTCAGCTCACTGCAAGCTCCGCCTCCCGGGTTCACGCCATTCTCCTGCCTCAGCCTCCCGAGTAGCTAGGACTACAGGCGCCCGCCAGGTCGCCCGGCTAGTTTTTTGTATTTTTAGTAGAGACGGGGTTTCACCATGTTAGCCAGGATGGTCTTGATCTCCTGACCTCGTGATCCGCCCGTCTC
>NW_016856179.1:0-1695 GCF_001698545.2 Rhinopithecus bieti | reverse complement strand
CTCATAGGTAGGAACTGAACAATGAGATCACTTGGACTCGGGAAGGGGAACATCACACACTGGGTCCTATCATGGGGAGTGGGGAGGAGGGAGGGATTGCCTTGGGAGTTATACATGATATAAATGATGAATTGATGGGTGCTGACGAGTTGATGGGTGCAGCACACCAACATGGCATAAGTATACATATGTAACAAACCTGCACGTTATGCACATGTACCCTAGAACTTAAAGTATAATAATAATAAAAAATAAAAATAAAAAATAAAAAAAAAAAAGACTGGATGACTGGGACAACAAAAGAAGCAACTCCAATAAAAAAAAAATCATGATTCCTGGCCCAATTTCTAAACCTAAGCCAATTTTATGACCTGGATTAATGGGGTAAAGTGGCTGGATCCACAAGAGGAAGGTCTCTGCAAAATCATGGCAAGTATACACAATAATAATTCCCTCAGTCCTTTCCCAAAGAGTATTACAGTCATTTACTCAGATATAGGTATGCTGGGGAAAAAGAATGCCTGGACATTTCAAGGAATCCTGGACCATGGGACTGAATCAACATTATTATCAAGAGATCAGAAGGATCATTATCATCTCCACTGCTACAGTGAAAAAATAAAAGGGCTAGGTAATATATAGATTCCTGGCCAGAGTCTAGCTTACAGTAGATCCACTAGATTTGTGGACACACTTGATAATCGTTCCCACCTTGTCCAAATGTATAAGATTGACATATTTAGCAGTTCAAGCAATGGCTATGTTGGATCCTTGGACTACGGAGCAAGAGCCATCACAGTGAGGAGGGGCAGATGGGAGCATCTGAAACTGCCTCTCAAGCAAGATAGTAATTAAAAAACAATATTGCATCATGCAACATGAAGGAAGATGACAGAAATTAGTGCCACCCTTAAAAATCTAACAAATGTAAGTGTGGTGGTCCCGATCAAATCTCCATTGAATTTACCAGTCTGGCCCTGCAGAAACCCAATGGTCCCTGAAGGGTAACTACAGATCACTAAATTTAACGAAGTAGTAGTTCTGAATCATAACCACTTTCCCAGATGTGGATCTTTTGTTTTGTTTTGTTGATTTTTGATTTTGCTTTAATAATTTTGTTTATTCATTTGTTAATTTTTTTATTTAAAGTTTAGTGGGTACATAGCAGGTGTATATATTTGTGAGTTCATGAGATGTTTTAATACAGGTATGCAAAGTGTAATAATCACATCATGTAAAATGGGGTATCTGTCCCCTCAGGTATTTATCCTGTGTTATAAACAATTCAATTACACTCTTTTAGTTATTTTTAAATATACAATTAAATTGTAATTGACTATAGTCACCCTGTTGTGCTGTCAAATAGTAGGTCTTATTCACTCTTCCAAACTACTTTGTACCCACTAATCATCTCCACCTCCCGCAACCCACCCACTACCCTTGCGAGCCACTGGTAACCATCCTTCCACTCTCTACCTTCATGAGTTCTGTTGTTTTGATTTTTGGATCTCACAAATAAGTGAGAACATGCAATATTTGTCACTCTGTGCCAGACTTATTTCACTTAGCATAATGACCTCCAATTCCATCCATGTTTTTGCAAATGACAGAATCTCACTCTTTTTTATGACTGAATAGTACTTCATTGTATATATGTACCACATTTTCTTTTTTTTATTTTATTTTATTATACTT
>NW_016856178.1:0-2696 GCF_001698545.2 Rhinopithecus bieti | reverse complement strand
GGCTGCAAAACCGCTCCATGCTGCTGATGCGGACACAGTACAGGGTGTGTCCTAACCCCACGGCCAAGCCCTCCATGGACCCTCTGCACCTGCTCTGCGCCGCATCTCCGCATCTCTTCAGGTTGCCTTTCTAAGTCCTTCTCCCCCTTTTCCATGTTGTTCTGCACCCCAAGAAGCTCACTTGTTGGCTCCAGTCCCCGGGGCTCATGGCCTCTGGCTTCAGAAAGTTAGGCAAGTAGGAAACAGGGGCAGGAGAGGAGGGGGGGCTACAGTGACATCGGACTGATTTCCCTCAGCTCCTCTCTGCGAGTCACCATGGGCTGCCAGTAACCACCTCTGTCCAGGTTCCTGAATCTGCTCTCCTGACCCTGTGATCTCAAGACTTCAGGCCTGGGGTATTCCTCTCTGCCTTGGGATGTCCCTGCATCCCGCCTGTGCCTGGGTAAACAGTCCCTTTATTGAGCCTTCTTCCATTTCCCCTGTTTGCAGATGTCCTCTGTTCTCTATGGGGCCCCTGCCTGAACCACACCCCTCCTGTCTTTGTGGCGTCTGCATCGCTGTCCTGAACCCCCGATTCCTCTTTTCCACTGCACTGTTTCCACCAGCATGAGAACACATTTGTACATCTCCTGTCCAAAAACAATTCCTCCTGTCACCCCACGTCCTTCTTCAGCCACCACCACCTTCTTTGTTCACCTCTACCCTTCTCAAAAGAGGTATCTACACTCACCACCTTCATTCCACGCCTCCCATGCGGTCTTCAGTCCATTACAGTCTGGCTTTTGCCCCAGGTTGCAGTGAAATGCTTTTGGCGAGGTCACCGCCGACATCCATGGTAGAAAACCGAGGGCACGCTTTCCTATCCTGGCTTGCTCAAGCTCCCAGCAGCACTGACACCATTCTGTCTCCTTAAAACCCAGTCCTCCCATGGTTCCTCCTAACATGAGGGTCTTCCTACTTCACTGGCCACTCCTCAGTGCACTTTGCTGACTCCTCTGCCCTGATCCCCACTCAGTGTGGGAGAACCTCTGCATAGATATGGTAGTTATGTTTTTTATTATTATCATTATTATTATTATTTGAGACAGGGTCTCACTCTGTCTCCCAGAAGACGACTCACTGTGGCCTCAACCTCCCAAGCTCAAGCAATCCTCCTGCCTTAGCCTCCTGAGTAGCTGGGACTACAGGCATGTACTACCACACCAGCTTATTTTTGTACTTTCTTGTAGAGACAGAGTCTCACCATGTTGCCCAGACTGGTCTGAAACCTGGGCTCAAGTAATCCTCCTGCCTCAGCCTCCCAAGTGCACATGACCATGCCTGGCCCAGGTATGGTAGTTTTAAAGTACAGCCACAAATTACTTGATACGCTCCTCCCTTCTGCAGAGCCCAAGTCTCCTCCCCTTGAATAGGGGCTGTATTTGGTGACTTCTAATGAGTGATGGGGCAGAGTGACTTCCAGCAGTAGATCATAAAAGACATGTGATTGGTCAGGCGCGGTGACTCACGCCTGTAATCCCAGCACTTTGAGAGGCCGAGGCGGGCAGATCATGAGGTCAGGAGATCGAGACCATCCTGGCTGACACAGTGAAACCCCATCTCTACTAAAAATACAAAAAATTAGCCGGGCGTGGTGGTGGGTGCCTGTAGTCCCAGCTATGTGGGAGGCTGAGGCAGGAGAATGGCGTGAACCTGAGAGGTAGAGGTTGCAGTGAGCTGAGATCGTGCCACTGCACTCCAGCCTAGGTGACAGAGCCAGACTCCATCTCAAAAAAAAAAAAAAAAAAAGACATGTGGCTTCTGTGTCTTCTCTTTCTCTGGGATAACTTGCTCAGGGAAAGCCAGCAACCATACTGTAAAGAAACGCAAGCAGCCTATTGAGAGGCCCATCTCAATAGGATGTTGAGTAAAGAACTAAAGTCTCCTGCCAACAGCCAGCAGGGAGCAGAGGCCTTTAGCTAAGAACCACATGAATAAGGCAACTTGGAATTGGATCCTCCGGCCCCAGTCAAGCCTTCAAATCACTGCAGCCCCAGCTGACAGCTTGAAGGCAACCTGCATCATGCAACCATGACTCAGAGCTGCCCAGCTCAGCTGCTCCAGAACTCCATATCCGCAGAAAATGTGTGACATAATAAATGATTTTAAAATTCAAGACACTGAGGTTGACAGCAATTTCTTATGCCACAATAGATAACTAATACAGCAAGTCCCGATTCCTCTTTTTGTCTCACTCTGCTCTCTTCCTCGATGAAAATATCCAATTCTATAGCTTTAAACACCATGTATTGACTGAGGACTCCTGAATCTCCAAATTCTGACCTCTCCTTTGAGAGTCAGGCTGGAATATCTAATGGTTTCTGTGACATCCTCTCTTGGGTGTCACAAACTCACTGTCTCCCAAACGCCCAGGCTGGAGTGCAGTGGCACAATCTCAGCTCACTGCAACTTCCGCCTCCCAGGTTCAAGCAATTCTCCTGCCTCAGCCTCCTAAGTAGCTGGGATTACAAGCACATGCCACCATGCCCGGCTAATTCTTTGTATTTTTAGTAGAGACGGGGTTTCACTGTGTTAGCGAGGATGTTCTTGATCTCTTGACCTCGTGATCCACCTGTCTTGGCCTCCCAGAGTGCTGGGATTACAGGCGTGAGCCACCATGCCTGGCTCAGGAGTTACCTTTGATTCCCTTTACCTCA
>NW_016856177.1:0-1697 GCF_001698545.2 Rhinopithecus bieti | reverse complement strand
TGTCTTCCTCCATCTAGGTAAAATTATTATTCACTCTTTTATACTTCCACAGTAAAATAATTGTATTAGCTGAAAAGTGAAAATGTGACTATAATGAAAACTCTGACTAGAGCTAAATTTCACTCAATTCATAAGTGGGGAGTAATTTGGAGAAGTGTATTTGGGCCCAGTAAGAAAGAGTTTTCATTTGAGGGAGAGAATTCCAGTTCTGGAACTCTTACCAAACTTATTGAGAGTGATGTAACAGATGTTGGGCTTCATGAAATAATATGCTTTTTCTCTTCTTGGTGTATTGGTTCATGATGATGGTAAGACTACCAGATGAAAAATTTCAAAACACAAATGAAAATTTAAAATTGCAATTATATGGAAGTTAGACCACTTGAAATTTGTAGTTTACTTAACAACTTAAGAAACATTATTATTCACATCCAATAATTTAATTTGCAATGCTTTTACTGATAGCATTGATCACATGTATTGATCAACTATAATGGAGAAAACCTTTTTTCACTTTTGAGGTGTTTAAATGGCAAGTACAATTACATGTAGAGTAGCTAAATAGAATGATGAAGACACTCTCTAATTAAACCAATTTGGATATGTTATTTTTAATGTTATAGAAATCATTGAAATATTACTTTTAATTTATATTTTCTTATATGCAATTCTTAAAAAAATAACATGGCATATAGAAGCACAAATAAATTTAATCATATCTAACATGTGAGGGAAGCTGGAATAAATATACTTCAGAGAAATCAAAATTAGCATGTTAATATTCCCAAGATTCAAAGTCAGTAAGGCAAAAGAATTGTTCTGATTTATTTCAACAAGGTAAACTATCTTTTTATTTTTACTTCTTTCTGTTTCAGTTTCTTCCTTCGTATCTCTTCTGTCATGATCCCTAGTATAAGCAACAAGGCACTTCTCCATAAATTTATTAGAAAGGAATGAATTTTATGTTTTCCTAGAAGATGTATTTCGCTGACATGTGTTCACTTTTCAAAAGAAAACTATACCAAATATAATTCAAGATTTTAAAAACCATAGCATCATCTTTTGAGGGACTTAGGATCTATTATTACTTGATAATTTGAGATTTTCAAAGTATGTTTACAGTTAACATGTATATACAAAAACACTGCGTAGGAACTCCAGTATTGGCCTATGTGAACTTGGCTTAGTGTTACCAGATCCAAGTCTATTTTACATTTTGACTTTCAGAGATCTTTGAATCTTTGTTCATAACATTCCACCTTTTGTTTAGGTTTTATCAAAAATATATTGCTTCTTTTTTAAGCACCATATTTCATTAGTACTTCAATGACAGTTTGACTATCAAATAACTTTTGTATTATCTTTATAAGCCCTACTTTTATGAAAACCAAGAAAATGATTGTCAAAACACAATATTGCATGTGTTCTTTACAATGATTATTTAGGTGAGCTTTGTATTTGATAGTTTTTTTTTTTTTTTTTTTTTCCCTGAAAACTCTTTCCTTTTTAGTATGTGTTTAAAATATCTGAACATAATTATGTCTGTCAGAATTTATGAGAAAAAATTTTCTTTTAAGAATGTTTTAGATTTAAATTTAATATACGGGTTTAAATCATATAAAACATTTTTTTAATCAAATTATTTGGATGCAAATCTTCTAAATCTGAAGAACTAATTGCTAAGTATTATACCTGGC
>NW_016856176.1:0-594 GCF_001698545.2 Rhinopithecus bieti | reverse complement strand
CAACAATAAAAAAAGCCTCCAGAAATTGCCAATGTCCCCGTGGGGGTAGCAGGAACACCTTTGTTGAAAACCACTGCATTGGCCAGGCGCGGTGGCTCAAGCCTGTAATCCCAGCACTTTGGGAGGCCGAGACGGGCGGATCACGAGGTCAAGAGATCGAGACCATCCTGGCGAACACGGTGAAACCCCGTCTCTACTAAAAAATACAAAAAACTAGCCGGGCAAGGTGGCAGGCGCCTGTAGTCCCAGCTACTTGGGAGGCTGAGGCAGGGGAATGGCGTAAACCCGGGAGGCGGAGCTTGTAGTGACCGGAGATCCGGCCACTGCACTCCAGCCTGGGCGACAGAGCCAGACTCCGTCTCAAAAAAAAAGAAAGAAAACCACTGCATTAAAATTAGGAGTTGGGAGGCAGCTAGAAATGAGAAACAATCAGAGAAAAAAGTAGGATTAAATACATTTGTGAAGGTCTGTCCTAGAAGAAGGTATTCTGGACAGTTTCTCTTTACCATTTCAAGACTGGCTCAACACTCTGGATGGCTTAGAAAAGGGGCTGGCAAACTACAGTGTATGGGCCAAATCTGGCCTACCACTTGC
>NW_016856175.1:0-293 GCF_001698545.2 Rhinopithecus bieti | reverse complement strand
AAAACCTTTAAATATAATGTTAACTCTGGATGGAATGAGAGTGCTTCTTAAGTACTAAAAAACATAACCAGTTATGGTGTTAAGTCAGTAGAGAAACACTCTAAATAAAATCTAAACTTTGGTTCTGAAGGCAAACTGCCCCAAAGCAAGAATAAATACGTGGTTCTTCATGGGCTACAATAATTTAATGGCACTCAATGCCCAAGATAGAGAATGAAACCCCTGCATAACAGTGATGTTGGGAGAGAAAAATCACCCTGATTTTACAAACAAGTGAAAGCCATGAAGATTTT
>NW_016856174.1:0-1390 GCF_001698545.2 Rhinopithecus bieti | reverse complement strand
TGGAAACCATCATTCTCAGAAAACTATCACAAGAACAGAGAACCAAACACCGCATGTCATCACTCATAGGTGGGAATTGAACAATGATAACACTTGGACACAGGAAGGGGAACATCACACACCGGGGCCTGTTGTGGGGTGGGGTAGTGGGGAGGGATAGCATTAGGAGATATACCTAATGTAAATGATGAGTTAATGGGTGCAGCACACCAACATGGCACATGTATACATAGGTAACAAACCTGCACATTGTGCACATGTACCCTAGAACCTAAAGTATAAAAATAAAAAAAAACCATAAAAAAAAAGTAAATGCTGAAGAAATGATAAAAAAAATACAAGTCATAAAAACCTTGCTGATAAAACAGGTTGCAGTAAAGAAGCCAGCTGAAACGCACCAAAGCCAAGACAGCCACGAGAGTGACGTCTGGTTGTCCTCACTGCTACACTCCCCACCAGCGCCATGACAGTTTACAAATGCTATGGCAACATCAGAAAGTTACCCTATATGATCCACCTTTGTTTAGCACATCATCAAGAAATAACCATAAAAATGGGCAACCAGCGGCCCTTGGGGCTGCTCTGTCTATGGAGTAGCTATTCTTTTATTCCTTTACTTTCCTAATAAGCTTGCTTTAATTTTACTTTATGGACTCGCCCTGAATCTTTCTTCAGGGAGATCCAAAACCCTCTCGGAGGGTTGAATTGAGACCCCTTTTCTGTAACATTGCCCTTCTAAAATTGACCAAGAAGTAGAAAGTAAGAAAAAACCAAAAAGGAATGTTTTAATTTATGCACAAGGAAATCCTCAGGTTTTCATTCACAGCTGACTGAGCTATAGATTCATTATAAAAATTTAATGTGATGTTCAATTTTATAGTTGCTTAGGAGTAATTAGAAACTACACAAGGGAGACTAAAGGGATACTGGTGCAGAGATACTGAGAGTGGCAGTGACCGCCAACATACCAGGTTCTCATCCATGATAACGGTTTGATTCCTCAATCTAATTATTAGTTAAATATGCGTCCTCCTTCTAAGCTTTTAAGCTCACCAGGCAGGGATTCAATCTTATTTATTGCTGAATCCACAGTTTTAAAAACACTGGCTAAAATATATTAGCTACAATAAATAAATGAACAATGTTTTAAGATTTTTCCAAAGAAGAAAAGAATGTTTGGGAGGTAAAGCCACAGGCTGCCATCTCTCCCTTGGTTTTGTATAGTCAGAGCATCAGAGAAAGACATGTGGAGTCCAAGTGGCACAGGGGGTGCCAGTTGTGTGGTTCAAAGCCAGGTTATAACCCTGGTGTTGTAGTCCTTACAGCTGTTCGCGAATATTTTGCAGCTTCTCCAGCCTGGCACATAGGAGGCATATGCTCTTTCACTTCC
>NW_016856173.1:0-557 GCF_001698545.2 Rhinopithecus bieti | reverse complement strand
CGCAGTCTCCGTCAAGACCACTCTGTGACTCAGATAGAAAGGGAAGAAAAATGGCTAAAACAGGCGAATAAAGTATCATTAAGAAAATTCATGGTGACTTAGTTCTTGAAACGGGAAGCAAAAGGGCAGGAGGCAGACAGCCAGTCTAGCAGCAGTGACTGCAAGCTAGGGATTCACATAACATGGTTACTTAATTTGCAAAGACCGTTCTTCCAGAACTGGGGGGTTATGGTGTACTTATCGTGAGTAGAGCCCAGGAAGGGACTGGACTCTCCTGGTGAGCAGTGGCTGTCAGCCCGGGGAAGGCGTGCTCAAGCCGCCTGCGGGAGACCAGCACCCTCTGCTGGCATCGGAAGCCACCTTCCAACACAAAGCAAGCTGGGTGTGTGTTGTGTGTGTGGCATTGGGGAAACAATGAGATTTGAAATTTTTCGTTTTTTTTTTTGAGACAGGGTCTCGCTGTGTGTGTGTGTGTGTGTGTGTGTGTGATTGGGGAAGCAATAAGATTTGAAAAATTCTTTCTTTTTTTTTAGAGAGGGGCTTGCTGTGTGTGTGTG
>NW_016856172.1:0-1294 GCF_001698545.2 Rhinopithecus bieti | reverse complement strand
CCGAGACGGGCGGATAACGAGGTCAGGAGATCGAGACCTTCCTGGCTAACACGGTGAAACCCCGTCTCTACTAAAAAAATACAAAAAAACTAGCCGGGCGAGGTGGTGGGCGCCTGTAGTCCCAGCTACTGGGGAGGCTGAGGCAGGAGAATGGCGTGAACCTGGGAGGCGGAGCTTGCAGTGAGCTGAGATCCGGCCACTGCACTCCAGCCCGGGAGACAGAGCAAGACTCCGTCTCAAAAAAAAAAAAAAAAAAAGTCTAGAAAATAAAAGTGCAAATGAATTGATTAAAAAATAGATATAGGCCGGGCGCGGTGGCTCAAGCCTGTAATCCCAGCACTTTGGGAAGCTAAGGCGAGTAGGTCACCTGAGGTCAGGAGTTCGAGACCAGCCTGACCAACATGGTGAAACCTCATCTCTACTAAAAATACAAAAATTAGCCAGACAAGATGGCGGGCACCTCTAATCCCAGTTACTCGGGAAGCTGAGGCAGGAGAATTGCTTGAACCCTGTAGGCAGAGGTTGCAGTGAGCTGAGATAGTGCCATTGAACTTCCAGCCTGGGCGACAAGAGCAAAACTCCATCTCAAAAAAAAAAGGCGGGGGGGGCAGGGGAAGAAAGAAAAACTCTCTAGAAAGAGTGACTTACTGTTAACTGGTGGTGTTTTTCCAGTGGTCTTTTCCCCACCTTTACGTCTAACACTATCATTGTCACTTACAAGTCCATGGTGGCTCCTGGGTTAGATGGCCCTGCTCCTCCACCTGACTCCTCCTCTTCCCTGACTCTGCTTTCCTCCACAGGACATGATCCACATCGCGGACACCAAGGTCGCCAGGCGTTATGGGGATTTCTTCATCCGTCAGATCCACAAATTTGAGGAGGTGAGAGATCTGAGAGAAGAGGGGTTTTTGTTGGCTCAGGACAGGGCTTAGGAACTGAATCGAGAGTTTACATTTTTTTTGTTTTTTTTGAGACGGAGCTCTGTCGCTCAGGCTGGAGTGCAGTGGTGCGATCTCAAGCTCCACCTCCTGGGTTCACACCATTTTCCTGCTTCACCCTCCCAAGTACCGAGTAGCTGGGAGTACAGGTACCCGCCACCATGCCCAGCTAATTTTTTGCATTTTTAGTAGAGACAGGGTTTCACCCTTTTAGCCAGGATGGTCTCAATCCCCTGACCTTGTGATCCACCCGCCTTGGCCTCCCAAAGTGCTGGGATTACAGGCGTGAGCCATCACGCCCAGCCAAGAGTTTACATTTTTTAAGTTTTATTTATTTATTTATTTATTTATTTATT
>NW_016856171.1:0-1775 GCF_001698545.2 Rhinopithecus bieti | reverse complement strand
AACTCGTGCAGGGGTTACACGAGGAAAAGCAAGTAAAGGTTCTGCTTCTACTTCAGAGCAGGTATTCAGTCAATGAGCATTGGTCTTAATGGCCTGAACAGGTGTGTGTGTGTGTGTGTGGCGTTGTTGGGGTGGGGAGAATGAGCTAGTCTTGCTGACTCCGGACCTCGTCTTACCATCCATCGCTTTCATCCTCTTCAATTGTAGCTGGGTCCTGGAACCCAGAGCCTGGGGTGGGTTGGGGCTTCCTTAACCAGTCTGTGGTCACTTTGCTTCACTGGACACCTCCCTGAGTTTTACAGAACTGGCTCCGTTTGTCCAGAGCCGCTGCCCATTTGTTGAAAAACTGAGGCAGCCATGATAGAGGAAGGGAAGGCCTGGCTGTGGAGGGCTGGCTGCAGGAGGTGACCATGTGGCGAGGCTCTGGTTTATCTAGGAAGAAACTCTACATATGATCTTCTGTCTGTTCTTTCCATGAACATTTGTGGAGTGCTCGGTGTCTGCTATTGGCTGTATGTTAGTGATCAAAACAAACATCGTCCCTGTCCTCCTGGCATTCACAGTGACACAGTGGAAACAGACAGCATATAAACAAACAAACAAACAAACAAACAAGCATATCAGTGTGATTATAAACATGATAAATGTAATAGGAAAATGATTAGGCTCACTTCCCCACATTCCAGCAATCAAAGCAGGAGGAAAGTGTAGTCATGGAGGTCCTCCCCCTGGAGGTTACGATTCTATTGGGTCCTGGTGGATGAATAGGAGTTTTCCAGGTAAGGAGTGAAGGGTGGGGTATTCCAGGTAGAAGGAACAGAAAAAAAAAAAAATCACGACTTCAACTGGTTGGTTGGATTACAAAAGCAGAGAGAAGAGAAGAGAAGGGTTAATTAAGCAGAAGGCAGTTACTAAGGCCCTTGTTAGCCCTGCTGTGGAGAGGGTTATTTTATTCTATGTATAATAGGAATCCACTGGAAGGTTGTAAACAGGGGAATGACAAAATCTGATTTAAGTTTTGAAAAATATCTAGTTGGTTGCTGTGACCAGATTGTGTTGAGACTAGCTTGTAGAATACAAAGATGGAAGCAAGAAGTCCAAGTGGGATGCGAATATTAAAAAGCCCCCACCCTCATAGGAAAAGACTGATTGTTCTATGGTCTTAGTAATAAGTAACCAACAGAACTGGTCTTAAACCTAATAGGTTAATAGCAACTCATCTCACTGAATCTGCATCTGAAACCAATGAGTCAGTGACAGTCTGTGCTTTGAGAATCAGCCAAGCTGCCCCAGATTCACTGCAGTAAGTATGTTTCTCAGGCTGGTGTCACCCCTTTCTCTGCTTGGAAACCAACCTCATCCCAAAACAAATTCGTTCCCAAACCTATATAAGATTAACAGTTCGTTTTGCTCAACCAGACTATACCCGACCATCAAAGGGCTCCTGTGTGTAGAGAAGCAAGAAATGCAGCTGGTTGTAGACACTAAGGGATGGTTTTATCCTCCAGTAGAGGTTGCCTTAGGCTGATCAGGCTGCTACAACAAAATACCATAGGCTGAGTGGCTTAGAAGCAACAAATATTTACTTCTTAAAGTTCTAGGGGCTGCGAAGTCCAAGATCAAAGTGTCATCAGATTTGATGTCTAATGAAGGCTACCTTATTGGTTCACAGAGGGCTATCTTCTCACTGTGTCCTCACATGGCAGAAGGGGAAAGGAGCTCTCTGAAGTCTGTTTTATAAGGGCATCAATCACAGGCCAGGCGCGGTGGCTCAT
>NW_016856170.1:0-541 GCF_001698545.2 Rhinopithecus bieti | reverse complement strand
GAAAACCAGATCCTGCATATTCTCACTTTTGTAAGCGGGAGCTAAAGGTTGGGAACCTACGGACACACAGATGGGAACAATGAGCATTAGGACTCCAAAAGGTGCAAGCGGGGGAGGGGACCAACAGCTGAGAAACGACCTATCAGGTACCATGTTCACTATTTGGTTAATGGGTTCAATAGAAGCCCAAACCTCAGCATCGTGGTTTATATACCCAGGGAACAAACCTGCACATGTATCCCGGAATCAAATTAGAAAAGAAAAAATTGGCCGGGCGCGGTGGCTCATCCCTGTAATCCCAGCACTTTGGGAGGCGGCGAATCGCGAGGTCAGGAGTTCGAGACCAGCCTGGCCAATATGGTGAAACCCTGTCTCTAATAAAAATACAAAAAAATTAGCTGGGCATGGTGGTGGGTGCCTGCAGACCAGCTACTTGGGAGGCTGAGTCAGGAGAATCGCTTGAACCCAGGAAGCAGACGTTGCAGTGAGCCGAGATTGTGCCACTGCACTCCAGCCAGGTGACAAAGTGAGACTCTGCCAA
>NW_016856169.1:0-1284 GCF_001698545.2 Rhinopithecus bieti | reverse complement strand
AAAAAATGTATCTGTGAAACTGCTTGTTGATGAGTAGTTTCATCACACAGACATAAACCTTACTTTTGATTCAGTTGCTTGGAGACACCTTTTGTACAGTCTGTGGAAAGACATTTGGGAGCCCATAAAGGCCCAGGGAGAAAACAGAATATCCCCAGATAAAACTACAAAGAAGCTATCTATGAAACTGCTTCATAATGTGTGGACCAATCTCAAAGAGTTTAACTTTTCTTTGGATTCAGTGGCTGGAAAACTCTTTTGTAGAATCTGCAAATGGACATTTTGAGCCCATTGAGGTGTATGGTGAAAACCAAATATCCCCAGATAAACACCAGAAAGAAGCTACCTATCAAACCATTTGTGATGTGTGGTCTCATCTCACAGAATTAAAACTTTTCATTCAGCAGGATGGGAACACTCTTTCTGTAGAATCTATGATGGGACATTTGGGAGCCCATTGAGGCCTATGGGGAAAAAATGAATATCCTCAGATACCCTACAAAGAAGCTATCGTAAAACTGCTTTGTAATGTGTAGATTCACATTACAGGGTTAAACGTCTCTTGGGACTCAGAAGGTTGAAAACACTGTTTTTGTAGAATCTGCGAAGGGTCATTTGGAAGCCCATTGAGACCTGCAGGGAAAATGGAATATTTCCTGATAAAACAAGAAAGAAGTTATCTGTGAAGCTGCTTTGTGATGTGTGGATTCATCTCACAGAGTTAAACCTTTCTTTTGATTCATCAGATTGGAAACATTCTTTTTGTAGAATATGCAAAGGGACATTTGGGAGCTTGTGGTGGCCTGTGGAGAAAAAATAAAACCCCTACATAAAAGTGGAAAGAAGCTATTGGGGAAACTGTTTGGTGATGTGTGAATTAATCTAAGAAAGTTAAAACTTTCTTTGCATTCAGATGATTGGAAACTATCTTTTTGTAGATTTTCCGAAGGCACATTATGGAGTCCATTGTGGCCTGTGGGGAAAAACCGAAAATCCCCAGATTAAAACCAGAAAGAAGCTATCTGTGAAACTGCTTGATGATGGGTGGATTCATCAGAGAGTGTTAAACCTTTCTTTTGATTCAACTGGTTGGAAACACTCTTTTTGTAGAATCTAAAGTATTAGTAGGGGGCTCACAGGGACCTATAAGAAAACACAGACTATCCTTAGAGGAAAACTAGAAAGGAGCTATTTGTGAAACTGCTTGGTGATGTGTAGATTTATCTCACGGAGTGAAATTTGTCTTTGGATTCAGGAGGTTGGAAACATTGTTTTTGTAGAATC
>NW_016856168.1:0-1699 GCF_001698545.2 Rhinopithecus bieti | reverse complement strand
TTTAGTAAATTTATAATTAATTTAATATCAATGTAGCCAATACTTTTATTAATCTACTTAGCAATTTAATTAATAAATTTATTAATTTATTTAATCAAAAATTTTAAAATGTATTAAATCAATTAAATATTTGTTTATTTTTTAGTATATATGCTGCCCAAGTGAGCACTATTTATTTATTTTTATTATACTTTTAAGTCCTGGGATACATGTGCAGAATGTGCAGGTTTGTTATCACAGTTATATATGTGCCATGGTGGTTTGCTGTACCTGTCAACCCATCAACTACCTTAGCTGTTTCTCCTTATTCTATCCCTCCCCTTGCCCCCCACCCCCGACAGGCCCTGGTGTGTGATGTTCCCCTCCCTGTACCCACATGTCCTCATTGTTCAACTCCCAGTTATGAGTGAGAACATGCAGTGTTTGGTTTTCTGTTCCTGTGTTTGTTTGCTGAGAATGATGGTTTCCAGCTTCATCCGTGTCCCTGCAAAGGACAAGAATTCATCCTTTTTTATGGCTGAATAGTATTCCATGGTGTACAAGTGCCACATTTTCTTTATCCAGTCTATCATTGATGGGCATTTGGATTGGCTCTAAATCTTTGCTATTGTGAATGGTGTTGCAATAAACATACATGTACATGTCTCTTTATAGTAGAACGATTTATAATCCTTTGGGTATATACCCAGTAATATGTTTGAGGAATTGCCAAATTGTCTGCCACAATGGTTGAACTAATTTACACTGCCACCAACAATGAAAAAACATTCCTATTTTTTCCACATCATCTCCAGCAACTGTGTTTTCCTGATTTTTTAATGATCACCATTCTAACTGGTGAGAGATGGTATCTCATTGTGGTTTTGATTTGCATTTCTCTAATAAGCAGTGATGATGAGTTTTTTTCCATATGTTTCTTGGCCTCATAAATGGCTTCTTTTGAAAAGTGTCATTCATATCCTTCACCCACTTTTTGATAGGGTTGTTTTTTTCTTGTAAATTTGTTTTTTTTTTTCCTACATTTTAATGTTTTTCACTGTATACAGGTGTGCCTTAAATTTTTTTTTCAAGTCTAATTGTTTTAATTCAAACATATTTTCATTTACAACAGTGCTGATTGCTTTAACCCTGACTGAGTAACTTATTTAAAACTAACATTTTTAAGTACAAAAGTAATTTGACCTAAATTGATTAATTTCTTATTGCTGTCTTTGCTACTGAAAAATGGTTTATCTTTATTTTATTTATTTTTTTATTATACTTTAAGTTCTAGGGTACATGTGCACAACATGCAGGTTTGTTACATATGTATACTTGTGCCATGTTGGTGTGCTGCACCCATCAACTCGTCAGCACCCATCAACTTGTCATTTACATCAGGTATAACTCTCAATGCCATCCCTCCCCCTCCCCCCTCCCCATATAGACCCCAGTGTATGAATTTGTTTCAGTTCCTTGTAGATTGTGGATATTGGCCCTTTGTCAGATGGATAGATTGCAAAATTTTCTCCCATTCTGTAGGTTGCCTGTTCACTCTGATGATAGTTTCTTTTGCTGTGCAGAAGCTCTTTAGTTTAATTAGATCTCCTTTGTCAATTTTGGTTTTGTTGCCATTGCTTTTGGTGTTTTAGTCAAGAAGTTTTGCCCTTGCCTATATCCTGAATCATATTGCCTAGGTTTTCTTGTAGGGTTTTTATGG
>NW_016856167.1:0-2036 GCF_001698545.2 Rhinopithecus bieti | reverse complement strand
CAATGAAGTAGAGTAATTTAAGGACCTCTAGAATGATAATTTGTCATGAAAGTTTTGAAAAGTGCATGGGAATAAGGCTACAGATAGTGTTTTCAAATCTATGTGGTCAGGACACTTGAGACATAAAGTTAAATTATCAAATTATCATTTTAAAATATATACAATGTGTTGAAAACATTCAGTTTTGTAGTTTCCCCAAACTACTTTATAACATAATTATACGGTTCCTGGAGGCTAGTTATAATTGAATTATAGGGTATCTTGTTCACATTCTAGCTGGTGAAAAAAATTGCTCAGCTCTGCTTTGTGGTTCTCTAAACACCGGCTAGAATACTCATGAGGCAGCTTATAATTCAATTATAACTTCCCTCTGGGAACCATATAATTATATATAAAAGACCTAAGCCATCATATGTTCTCCATTTATTTTTTGTTATGAAAGGATATGTCTAAAGTCTGATATTAAATTTGAATAGCTCTGAGTCAATTTGCACCTCAGAATTTACCCAGATACTAAGATAATAAAACCATATTCACCTAGCTGAATGATACTAGGAGTCAACCTGTTTATCCTCCAAATCATGAAATATAATATTTTTATTTTTTCTTGGAGATTATATATATATATATATTTCCAGACAGGTACACCCTCATGTTTTAAATTGAATTTGTAATTAAATTACTGAAAATTGTTGCATAATTACTATGACAGATTTGAACAGAAGATGTTAATGTGTTATATTAATTAATTAATGGTTCAAAAGAATATATATTTTACAGAAATAAGAAATGAGGACAATTGATATTAAATTTATTCCAGGGAAACTCTCTCTTCCTCTCTGCCTCTTTCATTTCTTTATTTCCCAGATATTCGCTGAGTACTTGCTCCATGTCAAGCACTGTGCTTTCCCTTCATGCTCACAATTCTTTTGAGAATGCATGTGAGCTCATGACTGTGCATGCACACACACATACCTCTTCTAGGAGAACATATCTCATATGAATTGCAAAGTTTGTCACTTAATTCCACAAGGATTTTATATGCCCCCTGTTTAGCATTGTGCTTGGCTACGGTATCTAGGAAACAAAGGAGTAGGTATTAAATAAACCATACTCTTCAGAACCTTACAGTTAAGCTGAAGAGATAAGGACAGCATACAAATATAGGAAACTCAGATGATGGCAATAAGATATAGTGACGGTAGTTATATGTACAGAAGAGGAGGTGAAGCATGTCAAAAACTAATTCTGCCTGGGCACAGTGGCTCATGCCTGTAATCACAGCACCCTGGGATGCCGAGGCGGGCAGATCACTTGAGGTCAGTAGTTCAAGACCAGCCTGGCCACCATGATGAAACCCTATCTCTACTAAAAATACAAAACAAATTAGCTGTGTGTGATCTCAGCTACTTGGGAGGCTGAGGCAGGAGGATCGCTTGAACCTGGGAAGTGGAGGTTTCAGTGAGCCAAAATCACCATACCATTGCACAACTCTGTATGCCCCACAAGTTTGCCTATCAGATGTTCTGAAACTGCATCACGATTGCTCTAACAGTTCAATCCTTCAGCGTCTAACCTGTGTTCTCAAGCAATAGAATGAAAGGTTCAGATTCCAAACTATGAAATCAGAATGCAGGGCTTCCAGCTATAACATTTGCCAATCATGAGATTTGGGGCAAGTTACTTAATGTCTCAATGCCTTCATATGACCATATGTAAGATATAGACGGAGAAAATTATACAATTTATCTCAAAGGATTGTTTAAAAAGGAAAAGAATTGAAATGAAAACAATCACTTATAATCCTGGCACATAGCATTTAATAGATATTAGCTATTATAATACTTTTGTTGTTATCATTGCCATCTCCATAATCATCATCATCATTATCTAAGAAATATTGACAGGAGATAAAGGGGAAATTTCCGTAAGATTAAGATATGGCTGCAACTAGGAACTTTTGACAAAGCTGTATTTTAAATGGGGATACTAAAATATAAAACATATGGGGGTGCGGAGCAAGATGGCCGAATAGG
>NW_016856166.1:0-293 GCF_001698545.2 Rhinopithecus bieti | reverse complement strand
AGTACCAACTACCATCAGAGAATAATAGAAACACCTCTATGCAAATAAACTAGAAAATCTAGAAGAAATGGATAAATTTCTGGACCCATACACCCTCCCAAGACTAAACCAGGAAGAAGTCAAATCCCTGAATAGACCAATACAAGTTCTGAAATTGAGGCAGCAATTCATAGCTTACCAATAAAAAAAACCCCCAAGACCAGATGGATTCACAACTGAATTCTACCAGAGGTACAGAGAGGAGCTGGTACCATTCCTTCTGAAACTATTCCAAACAATTGAAAAGGAGGGAC
>NW_016856165.1:0-292 GCF_001698545.2 Rhinopithecus bieti | reverse complement strand
TTTTTTTTTTCTTTTGAGATGGAGTCTTGCTCTGTCACCCAGGCTGGAGTGCAGTGGCCGGATCTCGCTCACTGCAAGCTCTGCCTCCCGGGTTTACGCCATTCTCCTGCCTCAGCCTCCCGAGTAGCTGGGACTACAAGCGCCCACCACCTCGCCCGGCTAGTTTTTTATATTTTTTAGTAGAGACGGGGTTTCACCGGGTTAGCCAGGATGGTCTCGATCTCCTGACCTTGTGATCCGCCCGTCTCGGCCTCCCAAAGTGCTGGGATTACAGGCTTGAGCCACCGCGCCC
>NW_016856164.1:0-1699 GCF_001698545.2 Rhinopithecus bieti | reverse complement strand
TTTTGCAGAGATGGGTTTTCATGTTGCCCAGGCTGGTCTCTTAACTCCTGAGCTCAAGCAATCTGTCCACCTGAGCTACCCAAAGTGCTGGGATCTGCACCAGCCAGGATCATTTTCAATAATTGCCCTGCTAATGTGCCATTCTACTCAGGGAAGGTCCTTCTCTGATCTTTCCTTCCCAAACAGCTCAATTGTTCTGGGTGAGTCTGAATCACAGCCTGATCAGCTGCTGAATTAGGATTCCACTCAGCACCCTGGGGTTAGGGTGGCCCTATAATGAGTCTCCTAGGGAGCTATCTATCTGTGTCTGTGTCAAGTAGAAGGGAAAACAAAACAAAACAAACAAACAAAAAACCCAACAAACCCTGCTCCTAATTGGCTTTCCTTCTTGATCTCTGACCTGGTTCATTGACTTTTCTAATCTCAACTCCCTTTACTTCTTCCCATAAAGCAAGTGGGGTTGACTAGGTAGTCTTGAAGTTTCCTTGTATCTTTCATAGGTTCTAGGACAATGACGGAGGAGAAATCATCAATCTGCACTAGCCTTGGTGTTATTGTAGCTGTAAAAGAATCATCGTATTAGAGGAACGTTTACATTATTGGGGGTGTTTTCTGAAGGACCGCCTTTGTGATACACAGGTTAGGAGCAGGGAAGTTGGCAAAGCCCTAGTTGGACATTTGCGGTGAAGATGGGGTATTAGTAGAGCTAGGGAAGGAGTGAGGAGGATGTGCAAACTAGTAAACTCGGAACCAGTAAATTACCAGAATACAGTTGCAGTTGGGTTGTTCATAAGTGATTTTGTAGTGAAGCAGTTTCATCTCTCATGAGGGCTCTGCCCTAACTTACCTGGGGCTGTAAAGGCTGCCAGGAGTTGTAGCTGGCCATTAAAAAAACAAAACCAAAAACAAGTGTGCATTCGTCCTTGCTCCCACGCACTCCCAGTTTGCACTTAGATGTAAGGAGCAGGAGGGGGATTGAGTTAACTTCCTTTTGCCTGCTGCATAGCAAGTGCAGGAGGCGAATGGGGAAGAACGTAGTCTTCCCTCTAGACTCGCAACGCCTTAAGGAAAAGTGCCCAGTCTGCGAAAGTTCAGCTGGACCTCCGGGACATCAACTCTCTGTGCTCTAAGAGCTGACCGCTGTCAGATGCGTTATCTAGGTCAAGAGATTAATGATGTGCCTCTGCTGGGGCAGACGCCATCTCTGTGCTCTCCCTGTGAGCTGAAACCAGCAATGTGTTTGCAAGCTTGGAGGGAGTGTGGAAGAAGGCCCCCTGGTCCGCTTGCCTGGCCTGTAGGTGTGCAAAATTGGTGTGCAAGCAGCGGGCGCTCAGGTGCACCGTCATTCCCCAGGAACCGCGGGCGCTCTTTGCAGGGGTGCAGCCGCTCTCCCCGCGCGCAGCCTGCAGCCCTCCCCGATCCCCCCGAACCCCAGGGCGGGGACTCGTCCCGGTGGCGCGGGCGCTCGCTGCCTGCTGTTTCCCTCTTCGGGTCAGCTTTTATTTCAGGAGTGGAGTGGGACTCTCCCCTGGGCGTTTAGGGTGTCGCCTCTGGCATGTGCTCCCACTGCAGAAAACAAGTCTAAATGCAACGCATCGGGTTTCTGAACAGCCGCCAGAGCGCGGAAACCAGACCGTTAGCAAAGCTGTCGCGGGAACAGGGGCTCTGAGAGGGTGGCGCGGGGGGCGGGGTGCCGGAG
>NW_016856163.1:0-1079 GCF_001698545.2 Rhinopithecus bieti | reverse complement strand
AAGAAACTACTGATATACTGGTTCTAAATCACATTAGTGGGAAGGACTCAGCAATCTAGAGGGGGGACGGAAAGGGGTGCGAGGGGAGGGAGAGGTTACATGTAAGTTTAAGAAGAAATGAGAAAAAGGGAGAAATACCACCAATGTTTTATGGTTAAAATTATTTTCAGAATTCATCAATAAAGATGTCCTTCTGGTTAGTACTAATTCAAGATGAATCTAATACACAGTGTTAAACGTACACGTATAGGACACTTTTCTTACTGTAACTCAAAGCAAATGTTTGTTGTTTTTTAAGTTAATTTTTTTGTAGAGATGGAGTCTCGCTGTGTTGAGGAGGTTGGTCTCGAACTCCTGGCCTCAAGCAATCCTCTCATCATGATCTCCCAAACTGCTAGGAGCCACTGCACTGTCCCCAGAGGAAATGTTTTAGAAAATGTTAGGGGCAAGGCACGGTGGCTAATGCCTGTAATCCCAGCACTTTGGGAGGCCGTGGTGGGCAGATCACAAAGTCAGGAGTTCGAGACCAGCTTGGCCAACATGGTGAAATGAAACCCTGTCTCTGGCTGGGCGTGGTGGCTCAAGCCTGTAATCCTGGCACTTTGGGAGGCCGAGACGGGTGGATCACGAGGTCGGGAGATCGAGACCATCCTGGCTAACATGGTGAAACCCCGTCTCTAATAAAAAATACAAAAAACTAGCCGGGCGAGGTGGCGGGCGCTTGTAGTCCCAGCTACTCAGGAGGCTGAGGCAGGAGAATGGCATAAACCTGGGAGACGGAGCTTGCAGTGAGCTGAGATTGGCCACTGCACTCCAGCCTGGGTGACAGAGCGAGACTCCGTCTTAAAAAAAAAAAAAAAAGAAAAGAAACCCTGTCTCTACTAAAATACAAAATTAGTTGGGCATGGTGGTGGGTGCCTGTAGTCCCAGCTACTCAGGAGGCTGAGGCAGGAGAACTGCTTGAACCTGGGAGGCAGAGGTTGCAGTGAGCCGAGATCGTGCCACTGCACTCCAGCCTGGGAGACAGAGCAAGGACCCCATCTCCAAAAAAAAAAAAAACCAAAAAAGTTTGTAGGTTA
>NW_016856162.1:0-663 GCF_001698545.2 Rhinopithecus bieti | reverse complement strand
GCCTGTAATCCCAACACTTTGGGAGGCCGAGGCGGGCAGATCACGAGGTCAGGAGATCGAGACCATCCTGGCGAACACGGTGAAACCCCGTCTCTACTAAAATACAAAATTAGCTGGGCGCAGTGGCGGGCGCCTGTAGTCCCAGCTACTCGGGAGGCTGAGGCAGGAGGATGGTGTGAACCTGGGAGGTGGAGTTTGCAGTGAGCCAAGATCGTGCCACTGCACTCCAGCCTGGGCGACAGAGCGAGACTCCATCTCAAAAAAAAAAAAACCATATATATATATATAAATGTCAAAGTCAGTTGATAGTGTTATCCAACTCTTCTATGTCCTTCCTGACTTTTTATCACCTTTATGGACTTATTATTACAACTTTTTTTTTTTGACACGGAGTCTCACTCTGTAGCACAGGCTGGAGTGCAGTGGTGCAATCTTGGCTCACTGCAACCTCCATCTCCTGGGTCCCGATTCAAGCATTTCTCCTTCCTCAGCCTCCTGAGTAGCTGGGATTACAGGCACATGCCACCATGCCCAGCTAATTTTTGTATTTTTAGTAGAGATGTGGTTTCACCATGTTGGACAGGCTGGTCTTGAACTCCTGACCTGGTGATCTGCCCGCCTCGGCCTCCCAAAGTGCTGGGATTACAGGTGTGAACCACTGCA
>NW_016856161.1:0-1031 GCF_001698545.2 Rhinopithecus bieti | reverse complement strand
GTAGACTGCATTGTCTCTTCTGTGTAGGATGCGTTGTTCCCCTGTGCAGGATGCATTATTTGCTCTGGCAGCTTTCCAGGTGGCATCTGTTCTTTAGCTTTCTACAGTTTGATTATGTTTCTAGGCAAGGATTAAAAAAAAATAGGTTTTGGGCCTGGTATGGTGGCTCACACCCGTAATCCCAGCACTTTGGGAGGCAGAGGCAGTTGGATCACCTGAGGTCAGCCATTGAAGAGCAGCCTGGCCAACGTGGCAAAACCCGTCTCTACTAAAATACCATAAAAAACATTTAGCCGGGTGTGGTGACATGTGTCTGTAATCCTAGCTACTCAGGAGGCTGAGGCAGGAGAATTGCTTGAAACCAGAGGCAGAGGTTGCAGTGAGCCGAGATCACGCCGTTGCACTCCAACCTGGGTGACAGAGCGAGACTCTGTCTCAAAAGCAAACAAACAAACAAAATAACAACAGCAACAAAAGCAAAATCTTTTGGATTCTGAGTCTGTTTATGTCGTTTGCCAAATTTTGGGGGGGTGCGGCCATTATTTATGTAAAATGGCATGTTATTTTCTTCTTTGCTTCTTAGTCTCCTGTGACGTGATTTTAGAGGTTTTGTTGTCCCTTAAGAGTGTTTTTTTTTTTTTCCTGTTTTTTTTCCCTGTTGTTTCCATTGGATGATTTGTTAATCTGTCTTCATATTGACTTGTTTAATTCCTTAGTGGTCCCAAAAACACATTGTGTGATTTTCATTTTACAGTTGTTAGAGTCCACTCCCTGACCCGTGGTCTTGGAATGTGATTGTTGGTAATATTGCATGTACACTTGGGTAGTGAATATCCTGCTGCTTGTGGGTGGAATGTTCTCTCAGTATTAGTGAGGTCTGGGTGGTCAATGGTAATTTTGTTTATCTTATACTCTTTCTGATTTTATGTGTACTTGTTCTCTCAGGTACTAAGATAATTCACCATCTGGTAAATTTTTCTTTTTTTCTTTTCTTTCTTTCTTTCTTTCTTTCTTTCTTTCTTTCTTTCTTT
>NW_016856160.1:0-1081 GCF_001698545.2 Rhinopithecus bieti | reverse complement strand
AGTGAGTTCACATGAGAGCTGATAGTTTTATAAAAGGCTTTTCCCCAACTTCACTCTGCACTTCTCTTGTTTGCTACCATATAAGACATGCCTTTGCTCCTCCTTTGCCTTCTGCCATCATTGTGAGGCCCCCAAGACATATGATACTGTGAGTTTGTTAAACCTCTTGTTACTTAGAAATTGCCCAGGATCAGTTATGTCTTTATTAATAGCATGAGAACAGACTACTATACTGTAAATAATTATAAATTGGTGACATCTACTTATATACTGTAACATATATAGTCATATATTTCATATATTATAAAGTATCACATTACATATTTACCACATAAAATCATACACTATTATAAAATCTTAGAAATTATGCTATTGAAATTATATAAATACTCTTACAATATAGTTTATAAAATATTATATAATATCTATTATCTTTATGATAGCTATATACATAATTTAGTGCATTATATATTATAGATACATGAATTATATATAGTTCATCCTTATGAAGATTCTGTATTTATCTATCTACTCACTAAAATGTACTTGTGACAGCAGCACCAATGCCTGGGGTATGTTCATAGTCACTTACAGACATGTGCAGTGTGGAGAAAAATCTAAGTCACCTAACAAAACATATTCTCAGCTGGGGATGAACAAGGCCACACTGTGCATTCTTGATTCAGTTCATCCTGTAAACAAGTATCATTTTAGCAGTCAATTTCATATCATGTTTCTGACATGTGTAGGCTTTTTCTTGTTGGTTTCGCTGTGAAAATGGCCCCAAACCACAGTGCTGGAGTCCCATCTTGCATCCGTAAGCACAAGAAGGCTATGATGTGCCTTATGGAGAAAATACATGTATTAGAGAAGCTTCATTCAGGCATGAGTTCTAGTGATGTTGTCCACGAGTTCGACATGAAGGAAACAACAACATGCATGAAGTTAGGTTTCTCTATACAGAAACACACAGAAAACAAGATTATCTATTCATCAGGTGACAAAAACGTTGTAACCACGGGGCTCAAATAACCTAACCAATGGTTCAACGTTCACTAATTCAGTGTTTTCGTTAACGTTG
>NW_016856159.1:0-294 GCF_001698545.2 Rhinopithecus bieti | reverse complement strand
TATAGATATATCAATTTTTCTTATTTAAGTGCAAGTTAGCATACCATACAAATTGTTATACATGTGCCCTTTCTCACTTCATAATGTGTTTTGGAGGTCATTCCATAATAGCATACAGAGGTCTTCCTTATTTCTTTTTACACTTGTACAGTATTTAATTGTTTGGGTGCTCAATCATTTTCTTAAACAGTCCCCTATTACTGGACATTCAGATTGTTTCCAGTTGTTTGCAATGACAAAACCAGTGCTGTAATAAATAATTATGTGGATACATATTTTTATGTATTTTTTTTT
>NW_016856158.1:0-1076 GCF_001698545.2 Rhinopithecus bieti | reverse complement strand
AAGATGAAGGTTAAACTGTTTCAGATATTCCGTAAGCAATGATTTTGCTATTTTCTTTATATTTGGGGCATAATGAAATTCTAAACGTTAATACAAATAGTATATTTTTAAGTTGTACTTTTTTTTTTTTTTTTTGAGATGGAGTCTCCCACTTGTCACCCAGGCTAGAGTGCAATGGCGCCATCTAAGCTCACTGCAACCTCCACCTCCCAGACTCAAGTGATTCTCCTGCCTCAGCCTCCCGAGTAGCTGGGATTACAGGCACCCACCACCACACCCGGCTAATTTTATATTTTAGTAGAGACAGAATTTCACCATGTTGCCCAGGCTGGTCTCAACCTTCTGACCTTAGGCGACCCACCCACCTCAGCCTCCCAAAGTGATGGGATTACAGGCATGAGCCACCTCGCCCAGCCCAAGCTGTACTTTTAATATCGAAATTACATGGAAAGTTGTGGATAGTCCTGTCCCCTTCTGTTCTGGTATCTATCTCTTACATAATAGCCCATTATCCCCTTTTGTTATGGTGTCTATCTCTTCTACAATAGTATATATATTTTAAAACACCCTAATCTAGAAGTTGAATTGCTGGGATGGCATGAAAAGCAGGATGATAATGTTACTGACACTGTCCCTCTTTCCTAAAGATCAAACTCTACAGCTCCTAAGTGGTTAATCCTGTTTAAGAAATTATCTTTGGGTAAAGGATTATAAATCATGCTGCTATGAAGACACATGCACATGTATGTTTATTGTGGCACTATTCACAATAGCAAAGACTTGGAACCAACCCAAATGTCCACCAATGATAGACTGAATTAAGAAAGTGTTGCACATATACACCATGGACTACTGTGCAGCCATGAAAAAGGATGAGTTCATGTCCTTTGTAGGGACATGGATGAAGCTGGAAACCATCATTCTGAGCAAACTATCTCAAGGACAGAAAACCAAACACTGCATGTTCTCACTCATAGGTGGGAATTGAACAATGAGAACACTTGGACACAGGGTGGGAACACCACACATTGGGGCCTGTCGTGGGGTGCAGGGAACAGGGAGGGACAACATTAGGA
>NW_016856157.1:0-1703 GCF_001698545.2 Rhinopithecus bieti | reverse complement strand
CTGGGTGCAGTGGCTCACGCCTGTAATCCCAGCACTTTGAGAGGCCAAGGCGGCAGGATCACAAGGTCAAGAGATCAAGACCATCCTGGCTAATATGGTGAAACCCCATCTCTACTAAAAATACAAAAAAAAAAAAAAAATTAGTCAGGCATGGTGGTGGGTGCCTGTAGTCCCAGCTACTCGGGAGGCTGAGGCAGGAGAATGGCGTGAACCTGGGAGGCAGAGCTTGCAGTGAGTCAAGATCGCGCCACTGCACTCCAGCCTGGGCGACAGAGCGAGACTCTGTCTCAAAAAAAAAAAAAAAAAAAAAATTAAAGCTATAAAATTATTTTTTCATTTTTTTGAGACTGTATCTTACTCTGTCACCCGGGCTGGAGTGAAGTGGCACAATCACAGTTCACTGCACCCTCAACCTCCTGAGTAGCTGGGACTACAGGTCTGCACCACCACACCCAGCTAATTTCATACTTAACAGACTAAAGTACACTGTAAACCTAACTTTTATATATCCTGGGAAACCAAAAAATGCATGTGACTCGCTTTATTGTGCTATTTGCTTTATTGCAGTAATCTGGAACCAAACCTACAGTATCTCTGAGGTATGGCTGCATTTGAAAATCATATCTCTGATAAGGTACTAGCATATTACAAATACTTCTTACAACTCAGTAACAGAAAGGAAAATAACCCAATTAAAATATGGGCAACAAGGAGTTTCCGGTTCCAAATGGTGACATAGAAGTAAGTTGGCTTCACTGCTTCCCAACAGAAAACCAAAAACCAACATACAGCAGCTCCAAGATTATCAGCAGCAATATCCCGGAACTCAAATATGAGGATCAGACAGCTCCCATGGCAACAGACAAGTGAAAAAAACTCTGAACAGACAGTAAGACAACTGGACTTTCATATCTGTGACACCCTCTCCATAATGTGCCCAGCACCAAGCGTGAGGAAAATTTCCCCAACTCAGTTTCTACACTGGAAAAAGTCAGACGGAGGTGAACAACTACTGTCCCCACCATCTTAGGCTCCCTGGCAGAAGACCTGTCCCTGCTTCAACCCACGGGAAGCACTGTTAAGTACCTGAAGGGAAACTATCCCTGAGGATAGCCAGAGGCAAAGTGGGGAAGCAGAACCACTATTCCCAGCCCTGGAAACTCTGCTCTGTAACTTGGCCAGAGAAGACACCAAATCAGAGTGGTCATTCAGCAGATGCACACAGTAGAAGGTATGATCCACAGGTCCCCTGGGCACAGACACCTTGCCAGTATTCCCACACTGCCAGGTTACCCTCTTTGTGACCTCCCCCATTCGGGATGGGCAACACTCTGATGGTTTTATACAGCCAAGGTAAACCTGGGCTTAGGCACCATCTAGTGACTATAAAGAGGCAGCAACCTTGCAGAAAAAAAGGAAGGAATTCAACAAGTAAATTACAAAGAATCTCTAAGGAAACATATCCAATAAAAACCAAAATAACCCAGACAGACAAGACTGGAATAAATACTCTTTCAATGCAAAGACATAGACACATACCCATAAGAAACAACAGGAAACAGGGAACCATGGCCTCCCCAAACAGACAAAGCAAGGAACCAGTGACTGTCTCTAATAAGATGGCAATATGTGAGCTCTCTGACCAAGAATTCAAAACAGTAGGTTTTTTTTTTTTTTTTTTTTTGAGACGGAGTCTCGCTCTG
>NW_016856156.1:0-1081 GCF_001698545.2 Rhinopithecus bieti | reverse complement strand
CTCTCAGGGGTGTACTCCACCGTGTGAGGTATGGGGTGTCGGTCTGCTCCTAGTGGAAGATGTCTCCCAGTTAGGCTACTCAGGGGTCAGGGACCCACTTGAGTAGGCAGTCTGTCCGTTCTCAGATCTCAACCTCTGTGTTGGGAGATCCACTGTTCTCTTCAAAGCTGTCAGACAGAGTCATTTGGGTCTGCAGAGGTTTCTGCTGCTTTGTTGTTGTTGTTGTTGTTGTTTTTGTTGTTTTGCTGTGCCCTGTCCCCAGAGGTGGAGTCTACAGAGACTGGCAGGCCTACTTGAACTGCTGTGAGATCCACCCAGTTCGATCTTCCCAGGGCTTTGTTTACTTACTTAAGCCTCAGCAATGGCGAGCGCCCATCCCCCAGCCTCACTGCTGCCTTGCAGTTAGATTGCAGACTGCTGTGCTAGCAATGAGGAAGGCTCCATGGCGTGGGACCCTCTCAGCCAGGTGTGGGATATAATCTCCTGATGTGCCCGTTTGCTTAAAGCACAGTATTAGGATGGAGGTACCCGATTTTCCAGGTGTCGTGTCTCTCAGTTTCCCTGGCTAAGAAAAGGGAATCCCTTCCCCCTTGCGCTTCCCAGGTGAAGCGATGCCTCGCCCTGCTTCAGCTCTCGCTGGTAGGGCTGCAGCAGCTGACCAGCATCGATTGTCTGGCACTCGCTAGTGAGATGAACGCAGTACCTCAGTTGAAAATGCAGAAATCACCTGTCTTCTGTGTCGCTCACTCTGGGTGCCGGAGACTGGAGCTGTTCCTATTTGGCCATCTTGCTCCACCCCTACCGGTGATGGGATTTTCTGAATATACAATCATTTCATCTGCAAACAGGGACAATTTGACTTCTTCTTTTCGTAACTGAACACCGTTTATTTCTTTCTCTTGCTTCATTGCCCTCACCAGCACTTCCAACACTATGCTGAATAGGAATGGTGAGAGAAGGCGTCCCTGTCTTTTGCCAGTTTTCAAAGGGAATGCTTCCTGTTTTTGCCTATTCAGTATGATATTGGCTGTGGGTTTGCCAAAATTGCTCTTATTATTTTGAGATACATTCCATCAATACC
>NW_016856155.1:0-1080 GCF_001698545.2 Rhinopithecus bieti | reverse complement strand
ATTTATATATGATTTATAATAAAGTTATTTATTGTAATAAATAATAAATATCAGAAATTTAACAGTAGTAACTAATGTAATGTAGTCTGTTAGCAGTGTATTTAAGTGTGGCTACATTCTAACTCTTCTGTCTCTTTCATAATTAACCAAATCAAACCAAGCAAAACAAAACATAAAACAAGATGGTGGAGAAGAGAATAATAACATTTAAAAACAGAGAGAATATTGTTCATTGGTATAAAGCATTTAAAGTTGGCACAATGACATAACACGTTCTCTGTGATGTATTAGTGATACCCACATGGAAAAGCAATCATTTAAAAGATGCAAACTTGGGCTATGGTGACTTAAGCCTGTAATCCCAGCACTTTGGAGGCCCAGGCAGGAGAGTTGCTTGAGCCCAGGAGTTCAAGGCCAGACTGGGCATCATAGTGAGACCTCCCTGTCCCTACAAGAGATAATAAAAGTAAAAAATTAAAATAAATTAGCTGGCTGTCATGGTGTGCACCTGTGGTCCCAGCTATGAGGGAGGTTGAGGCTGCAATGAGCTGTGATTGTGCCACCACGCCCCAGACTGGGCAACAAAGCAAGACCTTGTCTCAAAATAAATAAATAAATAAAATTAAAAATGCAAACACTTAATGAGTTCCAGTGCAAATTTGATTTGTAGAGGATTATTCTTTTTTTTTCTTTTTGAGATGGTGTGTTGCTCTGTTGCTCAGGCTGGAGTGCAGTGGCACAATCTTGGCTCACTACAATCTCTGCCTCCTGGGTTCAAGCAATTCTCCTGACTCAGCCTCCTGAATAGCTGGGAAAACAGGCACAGGCCACCAGTCCTAGCTAATGTTTGTATTTTCAGTAGATAGGGGGTTTCACCATATTGGTCAGACTGGTCTTGAACTCCTGACCTCAGGCGATCCACCCACCTCGGCCTCTCAAATTGCTGGGATTACAGGCATGAGCCACAGTGCCCAGTTGAGGCTAATTCTTAAAGAAGTGAATTCTAAATTGTTTGCGTTTCTTCTTTCCCCCTGTCTCCTTCCTTTCCTTCTCCATTTCTCTATCCCACCTCTCCCTCTG
>NW_016856154.1:0-294 GCF_001698545.2 Rhinopithecus bieti | reverse complement strand
TATATATATATATATATATAATTGACACTTAGTAATTGTGCTTATTTATGGGATACAATGTGATGTTGCCATATGTATATAAATTGTGTAATGATCAAAATAGGATAATTAGCATATCTATCATCTTAAACACATTTATCATTTATTTGTGATGAGAACATTCAAAAACCTCTCTTTTAACTATTTAAAAATATACACTACACTATTGGTAACTAGTCATCTCATCGTGCAATAAACCAGCAGAACTCATTTCTCTTAACTGTGGCTTTGAATCCATTGACAGATGTCTCATTG
>NW_016856153.1:0-2735 GCF_001698545.2 Rhinopithecus bieti | reverse complement strand
CTAGAGACTTGTTGAATGGCTTTGACCAAAACCTGAAGCAATATGGACAATAAGGTCCAGGCTGAGGTGGTCTCAGATGGAGATGAGGAATTTGTTGGGAACTGGAGTAAAGGTGACTCTTGTTATGTTTTAGCAAAGAGACTGGTGGCATTTTGCCCCTGCCCTAGAGATTTGAGGAACTTTGAACTTGAGAGAGATGATTTAGGGTATCTGGAGGAAGAAATTTCTTTCTTTTTTTTTTTTTTCCAAGATGGAGTCTTGCTCTGTCACCCAGGCTGGAGTGCAGTGGGGTGATCTTGGCTCACTGCAACTTCTGCCTCCTGGGTTTAAGCAATTCTCCCACCTCAGCCTCCAGAGTAGCTGGAGGCATGCACCACCACACCCAGCTAATTTTTGTACTTTTAGTGGAGATGGGGTTTCACCATGTTGGCCAGGCTGGTCTCGAGCTCCTGACATCAGGTGATACTCCTGCCTTGGCCTCCCAAAGTGCTGGGATTACAGGCATGAGCCATTGCTCTGGCGGAGGACGAAATCTCTAAGCAGCAAAGCATTCAAGAGGTGACTTGAGTGCTGTTAAAGGCATTCAATTTTATAAGGGAAGCGGAGCATAAACATTTGGAAAAGTTGCAGCCTGACAATGTGATAGAAAAGAAAACCCATTTTCTGAGGAGAAATTCAAGCTGGCTGCTGAAATTTGCACAAGTAAGGAGGAGCCAAATGTTAAGCCCCAAGACAGTGGAGAAAATGTATCCAGGGCACGTTGGAGGTCTTCACAGCACCCCTTCCTATCACAGGCCTAGAGGCCTAGGAGAAAATGGTTTCGTTGGCCAGGCCCAGGGTCCCTGTGCTGTGTGCAGCCTAGGGACTTGGTGCCCTGTGTCCCAGCTGCTCCAGCCGTGGCTGAAAGGGGCCCACATAGAGTTCGGGCCGTGGCTTCAGAGGGTGCAAGCCCCAAGCCTTGGCAGCTTCTACGTGGTGTTGAGCCTGCGAGTCAAGAATTAGGGTTTGGGAGCCTCCGCATAGATTTCAGAAAATGTATGGAAACGCCTGGATGCCCAGGCAGAAGTTTGCTGCAGGGGTGATGCCCTCATGGAAAACCTCTGCTAGGGCAGTGCAGAAGGGAAATGTGGGGTCAGAGTCCCTACTGGGGCACCAACTAGTGGAGCCTTGAGAAGAGGGCCACTGTCCTCCAGACCCCAGAATGATAGATCAACCAACAGCTTGCACTGTGCACCTGGAAAAGCCACAGACACTCAACACCAGCCTGTGAAAGCAGCTGGAGGGAGGGAGGCTATACCCTGCAAAGTCACAGGGGTGTAGCTGCCCAAGACCATGGGAACCCACTTCTTGCATCACCATGACTTGGATGTGAGACCTGGAGTCAAAGGAGATCATTTTGGAACTTTAAAATTTGACTGCCCTGCTGGATTTTGGACTTGCGAGGGCCCTGTAACCCCTTTGTTTTGGCCAATTTCTCCCATTTGGAATGGTTGTCTTTACCCAATACCTGTACACCCATTGTATCTAGAAAGTAAGAGCTTGCTTTTGATTTTACAGGCTCATAGACGAAAGGGACTTGCCTTGTCTCAGATGAGACTTTGGACGGTGGACTTTTAAGTTAATGCTGAAATGAGTTAAGACTTTGAGGGACTGTTGGGAAGGTATGCTTGGCTTTGAAATGTGCGAACATGAGATTTGGAGGGACCAAGGGTGGAATGATGTGGTTTGGCTGTGTCCCCACCCAAATCTCATCTTGAATTGTACTTCCATGATTCCCACGTGTTGTGGGAGGAACCCACTGGGAAGTAATTTGAATCATGGGTGTGGGGGGTCTTTATCAGCAGCATGAAAATGGACTAATACAGCCTTCTGTGGAAAAGCACACATTCCTGCTCCATTGATGTTGGTCTTAGACATGTGGCTTGTTTTGGCCAATGGCAGATGAGCGGATGTGACTTATATTATGTTGAAATAAAAGTGTTGATCATTCTTGTGTGTTTTGCCAACTCTCTCCTCTTTTCCTGTGCCATGAGAATGGCACATCTCAGCTATTGAAGAAGACACATGGAGCGGGAGAAGAACTACCATCAACCCATGGCTAATGAGCAACATGAACGAGATATAATCCTTCATTGTTTTAAACCATGGTGATTTGGGGTTGTTACTGCAGCCTTCCTAGTAAATGCTGACGAGGACACCTGGCATGCTCACTGTTGACAGTCAAATTTTGACTGCAGTTATCATTTGGGTCAATCTGACTGACCTAGCTATCTTTTATAATGATCCAACGCAATTCTTTAACTCAATACTTTTATAAATATGGCAAAAAAAGATTAATTAGAATAACTGAGACCTCAATGGGCATACGGTACATAAATGTTACTCAACAGTTATCTTAAATATAGTCAAGCTGGCTGGGCGCGGTGGCTCACGCCTGTAATCCCAGCACTTTGGGAGGCCAAGGTGGGCGGATCACCTGAGGTCTGGAGTTCGAGATCAGCCTGACCAACATGGAGAAACCCCATTTCTACTAAAATACAAAATTAGCCAGGCATGGTGTTGCATCCCAGCTACTCAGGAGGCTGAGGCAGGAGAATTGTTTGAACCCAGGAGATGGAGGTTGCGACGATCTGAGATCGTGCCATTGCACTCTAGCCTGGGCAACAAGAGTGAAACCCCATCTGAAACACACACACACACACACACACACACACACACACACACACACACACACA
>NW_016856152.1:0-293 GCF_001698545.2 Rhinopithecus bieti | reverse complement strand
CGGGAATATGAGAGGGGATATCTTGGATCCCATTGAAGCCTGGGGTGACACAGGAAATATCCTTCAATAAAAACTGGAAAGAAGGTTTCTGAGAATGTTCTTTGTGATGTGTGAATTCATCTCACAGAGTTACAACTTTCTTCTCATGGAGCTGTTTGCTAACACTGTCTTTGTGGAATCGGCAAAGGGCTATTTCGGAGCGCATTGAGGCTCATGGTGGAAAACTAAATATCCTCAGATAAAAACTACAAAGAAGCTTTCTGAGAAACTTGTTTGTGATTTTGAATTCATTT
>NW_016856150.1:0-387 GCF_001698545.2 Rhinopithecus bieti | reverse complement strand
AAAACTTCTTTCTAGTTTTATATAAGGATATTTCTGTTGTCACCATAAGCTTCAATGTGCTCCAAAATATCCCATTGCAGATTCCAAGAAAACAGTGTTAGCAAACTACTCCATGAAAACAACAGTGAAACTCTGTGCGTTGAATTCAAACATCACAGAGCTGATTCTCAGAAAGCTTCTTTCTAGTTTTTCTATGAGAATATTTCCTTATTCACTCCAGGCCTCAATGCACTCCTGAATGTTCATTTGCAGATTCTATGAAAACAGTGTTAGCAAGCTTCTCCATGAAAAGAAAGCTGTAAAATTGTGAGATGAATTCGCACATCACAGATAACTTTCTCAGAAAGCTTCTTTTAGTTTTATCTGAGAATATTTCCCCTGTCACCA
>NW_016856149.1:0-393 GCF_001698545.2 Rhinopithecus bieti | reverse complement strand
ACGCATACACATACACACACACACACACGCATACACATACACACACACACGCATACACATACACACACACACACGCATACACACACACACACACACACACACACACACACACACGCATACACATACACACACACACGCATACACATACACACACACACACACGCATACACATACACACACACACGCATACACATACACACACACACACGCATACACACACACACACACACACACACACACATACACACACACACGCATACACACACACACGCATACACATACACACACACACGCATACACATACACACACACACGCGTACACATACACACACACACATATGCATACACATACACACACACATGCATACACATACACACACACACGCATACACA
>NW_016856148.1:13196-15763 GCF_001698545.2 Rhinopithecus bieti | reverse complement strand
CGATCTCAATCAAAAATACAAAAATTAGCTGGGCGTGGCGGTGTGCGCATTTAATCCCAGCTACTCGGGAGTCTGAGGCAGGAGAATTGCTTTAACCTGGGAGGTGGAGGTTGCAGTGAGCCGAGATCATTCCACTGCACTCCAGCCTCACAACAAAGTGAAACTCCCTCTAAAAAAAAAAAAAGAAAAAAGAAAAAAAAAAATCAGTAGCATTTCTACAGGCCTACAATCTAAAAAAGATTAAAAGTAATTCTATTTATAGCAGCCACAATAAAATTAAATACCTAAGTATCAGCTTAACCAAAGAAGTAAAATATATCTATAATAAAATTATACAACAATGATAGAATAAATTGAAGAAGACACAAATTAAAACAGAAATTCAATGTTCACGGATTGGCAGAATCAATAATGTTAAAAGTGTCCATACTAGTCAAAACGATTTACAGATTAAATGCAGTCTCTTTCAAAATATCAATGACATTCTTTCCAGAAATAGAAAAAAAAATGAAAATTCATATAAAACTGCAAAAGACCCAGAATAGCAAAGACATTCTAAGTAAACAAACAAACAAACAAACAAACAAACAACAACAACAAAAAAAACTGGTGATATCACATTGCCTGACTTAAAATTCAAATTTGTATACTACAGTGCTATAGTAACCAAAATAGCACAGTACTGGCATAAAATCAGACAAATATACCAAAGGAACAGAATGGAGAACCAAGAAACAAATCCAAACACCTACAGTGAACTTATTTTTTACAAAGGTGTTAAGAACATACACTGGGGAAAAGGCAGTCTTTTCAGTAAATGGTGCTGGGAAAACTGGATATCTATATGAAGAAGAATAAAACTAGGCCCCTATCACTCACTGTATACAAAATTAAGTTAAAATGCATTAACCACTTAAATCTAATATGTCAAGGTATGAAATGTCTACAAAGAAAACATTGTTGAAACTATCAAAACCTTAGTCTGGGCAAAATTTTTTGAGTAATACCTTGCAAACACAGGCAACCGAAGCATAAATGAACTAATGAAATTACATCAAGTATAAAAGTCTCTACACAGAAAAGGAATCAATCAATAAACTGAAGAGACAACCTACAGAAATGGAGAAAATATTTGCAAACTACGCATCAGACAAGAAATTAATAACCAAAGTATTTAAGAAGTTCAAACAAGTCTGTAAGAAAAAAACTAACAATACAATTAAAAGTGAACAAAATATTTAAATATAAATTTCTGAAAAGAAGACACACAAATGGCAAACAGGCATATGGAAAGCTTCTCAACATCATTAATCGTAAGAGTAATACAAATGAAAACTACAGTGAAAGATCATTTCACACAGTTAAAATAATTTATATCCAAAATCAGGCAATAACAAGTGCTGGCATACTTGTGCAGTAAAGGGAATCCACATACACTGCTGGTAGGAATGTAAATTACTACAATCACTATAGATAACAGATTAGAAGTGCCTCAAAAAACTAAAATAGATCTGCCACATAATACAGAAATCTCACTGCAGGGTATATATCCAAAGGAAAGGAAATCAATATATCAAGGAGCTATCTGAACTCCCATGTTTGTTGCAGTACTGTTCACAATAGCTAAGATTGGAAACAACTTAAGTGTATAAAATTGTAGAAATATATTTACTAAAAAAAATACAAAGAATTAATGATAGACAATGTTCCCCTCTATGAAGATAAGCAAAATTGGTAAACCATGAGCCATGTTAAACAATAAACAAAAAAGAATACCCAACTATACAATATTAGAAACAAAAAAAGGAAAGATTATAACTGATACTAGAGAAATACAGAAGGTTATTAAAGGCAATCGTGGAAAATTATACATTGACAACTTGGAAAATCTAGAGTAAATGGATGAATTTCTGACAACATGAGACCTACCAAGATTTGATTAAGAAAAAAGTAAAAAACTGAACAGGACAGTGAGTAGCAAGATTGAATCAGGAATAAAACCCTCACAACAACAATGAAAAGTCTACAACTGGATGAATTCACTGTCAAATTCTACCAAATGCATAATAGAGAACTAATATCAATCATCCTCAAACTAGTCTAAATACTTTAAAAAATTATCCCCAACTCTTATGACAGTGCCATCTTTACCCTGTTATCAAACTGAACAAAGACGCAACAAACAAAACTGTATGCAAACATTCCTAATGAACAGTATTCAAGATCTCTTTATTATAAAATCCCTCAAGATACTAGGCATAGAAGAAACATACCTCAAGTAATAAAGGCCATATGGAACAAACCCAAGGCTAACATAATAGTGAATAGGGATAAGTTAAAAGCAATCTTTTCAAGAACTAAAAAAGACCAGGGTGCCCACTTTCATCACTTTAATTTAACACAGAACTGGAAGTCCTAGCCAGAGCAGTCAGGCAAGAAAGAAATATAAAAGGTATTCACATTAACAAGAATAAATTTAAATTGTCCCTTTTTGCAGATCACATAATCTTATATTTAAGAAAACCAAAAGATTTTACCTAAAAACTTTTAAAACTTATAAATAAATT
>NW_016856148.1:6757-11536 GCF_001698545.2 Rhinopithecus bieti | reverse complement strand
AAAAAAAAAAAAAAAAAAAAAGTGTGAGGATTAGCAGTAAGGATGCCATTTTTCTACCTTAGAGACTGTGTTTTCTACCTTGGTGAGGGTGTTCCCAGAAACAAAGCATATGTCAACCTCACCCACACTTTTAACAGAGCATAACAACCCTGACCATAACAAAGCCTGATGGCCCTTACCACATCCTTCCCTAGCCCCCTACAGTTCCAACCTGTCAGCACTTCCCCAACTCCTCCCTTATAGAAAATTTATTATAAAAACTTCAACCTGTTAAGTGATCAAAGTGATCAGGGTCTCAGCCAGATTCCTGACTGGGACCCCTTACAGGCTTATTCCTGTAAATAAACCTGTTTGGTCATCGAGTTGCCTTCTCTCCCTCACTCTCTTCGTTTACATTTTTCCAACATTTGGTGCCAAAACCCAGAATGGGGTCTGGGTTTCATAGCAGAGAGGTTGTCTCTCGCAGCCTCCTGTTTCCAGCCCCATCTACCATCCTTCTTCCCACCTTCACATTCCAATCTCCTTTTTCTTCACCCCTCCCTATCCCTTTCTTTAATGGCAACTCTGGCCAAAGGTCACCGCCAACTGACTACCAGACATCACTTTGGACTGGTAAGCTTTTGGCAGCCCTCCCTTGGTGCCAGGAAATGACGACCTCATCACCAGACAACTCATGGAATCTGGAAACAAAGGAGACGCCTTTTGTTTCTAGTCTCCCCTTTCTGTGAGGATTCAAGAAAACTGGGGTTTTTCCTCAAAATCTTCTGCCAGGATTTTTGAGACAGTTGTTGGAAAAGCTCAACTGACCCCATCTCCCTTGATTTCCATCCTGGAAAAGAGAAATGGTAAATTTACCATCCAAAATTCCCTTAGACTCGCTTTGGGCTATTTAAAATCCACACTCAATTGGAACTTACTGACACTATAAAACCTAAATGGTTAATTTTCTTCTGCAACGTGGCCTGGCCACAATACAAATTGGATATTGGCAGTTACTGGCCTGAAAATAACACTTTCAATTTCCAAATTCAATGCAATCTTGACAAATTCTTACAACGAAATGGCAAATGGTCTGAGGACCCCTATGTACAGGCTTTCATGTATTTATGCTCAAAACGCTCCCTCTGTCAGACTTGTTCCCCTCACCAGTTGTTATTACTAAATGAAAATTCCCAGTTCCCTTCTCACCTTTCCCGCTTAACAACCTTGCGAGCAAGTTTGGAACTTCCTGGAGACTTGTTGAATGGTTTAGACCAAAATGCTGATAATGATATTGACAGTGAAGCCCAGAGTGAGGTGGGAAACTTATTGGAAACTGGAGTAAAGGTCACTCTTGCTATGCTTTAGCAAAGAGACTAATGACATCATGCCCCTGCTCTAGAGATGTGTGGAACTTAAAATTTCTAAGCAGCAAAGCTTTCAGGATGTGGTCTGGCTTTTGTAACATTATGTGCTTATATGTATGAGCAAACAGATTATCTGAAACTGGAACTTGTAGTTAAAAGGGAAGCAGAGAATAAATGTTTGGAAAACTGTAGCACAACAATGTGGCAGAAAAGAAAACGCAATTCCTGGGAAGGAATTCAAGGCTGCATAAACTTGCATAAGTAAAGAACAGCCAAATGTTAATAGCCAAGACAATGTGGAAAATGCTTCCAGGGCATTTCAGAGATCTTCTCAACAGTCCCTCTCATCATAAGAGGCCTATGATGAGAAAATGGTTTTGTGGGCCATGCCCAGGGCCCCACTGCTCTGTTCAGTGTCATGACATGGCATCCTGCATCATAGCCACTCCAGCTCCATTTTCAGCCATGTCTGATAAAGGCCAATGTACAACTAGGGCCATTGCTTCAGAGTGCAAGTCACAAGGCTTGGTGGCTTCCATGTGGTGTGGCACTTGTGTGTGTGCAGAAGGCAGGAGTTGAGGCTTGGGAGTCTCTGCCTAGATTTCAAAGTATATATGGAAATACCTGAATGTCCAGGCAGAAGTCTGTAGTGGGGTGGAGCTCCCTTGGAAGACCTCTACTAGGGCAGTGCAGATGAGAATTGTGGGGATGAAGCCCCACATACAGACCTCACAGGGGCACTGCTTAGTGGAGCCATGAGAAGAGGGTCACCATCCTCCAAATCCCATAAAGGTAGATCCACTGACAACTTGCACCGTGCACCTGAAAGAGCCACAGGCACTCAATGCTGGCCCATGAAAGCAGCCACTGGGGCTGTATTCTGCAGAACTACAAGGGTGGAACTGCCAAAGGGCTTGAGAGCTCACCCCTTGCATCAGTGTGGGCTGGATGTGAGACATGGAGTCAAAGGAGACTATTTTGGACCTTTAAGATTTAATGACTGCCCTGTTGGGTTTTGAACTTGCATAGGACCTGTAGCTTCTTTGTTTTGGCCAGTTTCTCCCTTTTGGAAATGTATTATTTACAAATACCTATATCCCAATTTTATCTTGGAAGTAACTTTGCCACACCACATGGAAAGTTTTGATATTACAGATTCATAGCCAGAAGGGAATTACATTGTATCAGATGAGTAAAGACTGGAGGACTGTTGAGAAAGAATAATTACATTTTGCAATGTGAGAAGTATATGAGATTTGGGAGGGGCCAAGCGTAGAATAATATGACTTGAATTGGTATTCTTGCCCAAATCTCATGTCTAATTGTAATTCCCACTTTTGGAGGATGGGTCTGGTGGGAGGTGATTGGATCATGGGGCAGACTTACCTTTTGCTGTTCTCATGATTGTGAGTGAGTTCTCAGAAGATCTGGTTGTTTAAATGTGTGTAGCACCTTCCTCTTGGCTTTCTTCTACTGCTCTGGTCATGTAAGATGTGCCTAGTTCCCCTTCATCTTCTCTCATGATTGTATGTTTCCTGAAAACTCCCCAGCCATGCTTCCTGTCAAGCCTATGGAACTTTGGGGCAATTAAACCTCTTTTACTTATGAATTATCCAGTGTCATGTAGTTCTTTATAGCATCACGACAAGGAACTAATACATGCTTTTTTTTTTTCTGCTTTCTTCTCTGTGTATTTTCAAATAAACTGTCTTCAAACTTTCTAATTATTTCTTCTGCTTCATCCATCCTGCTGTTCAAGAACTCTGATTCATTCTTCAATATACCAATTGCATTTTCCAGCTCCAGAATATCATCTTGATTTTTTGAAATTATTTCAATATCTTTGCTAAATTTATCTGATAGAATTCTGACTTTCATTAATTTCTTTGAGTTTCCTCAAGACAGTTATTTTGAATTCTCTTTCTGAATGATCACAAATCTCTGTTTCCCCAGGATTTGCCCCTAGAACATTATTTAGTTCATTTGGTGAGGTCATATTTTTTTTCCTGGATGATTTTAATACTTATAGATGATCTTCAGTTTGTGGGCATTGAAAAGTTGGTATTTCTTGTAGTCTTCACTGTCTGGGCTTATTTTAGCCATCCTTCTTAAGAGAATTTCCAGATAGTTGAAAAGACTTGGGTGTTGTGATCAAAACTGTATCTGCTTTAGGGGATATTCCAAACCCAGTAAGTCTGTGGTTCTTGCAGACTCATAGACGTATTGCCTTTATGGTCTTGGAAATGATGCAGAATTATCTGGTGTGTTTGACAGAAACTCTTATTTTCTTCCCTCTCTTTATTCCAAAGATACAGAATCTCAGTCTGTTCTGAGCCACCTTATGCTAGGGTGGAATGACACAAGTTCTTCTGTGTCCACCACAACCACTACTGTGCTTGGTCAAGCCTGCTGCCAGCAAAGCTCTGGATTTCACACAAGGCCAGCTGTAACATCTATTTGGCTACAACTTACATCCATTCAAGTCCCTGAAGTTCTACATTCAGAAGGTGGCAAAACCAATCAGGCATGTGTCCTTCCCTTCAGAGCCAACAGTTGCCACAGGCCCCAGTCAGGTCCAGTCACACCATCTAGGAACCACTCACTAGGCTCAAAATTTTCTTAAGTCTACGTAGTATTCTAACATACTGCAGTTGATCTGGCACTCAAGCAAAGACTGTATCCTCTTTTCCTACTTTCCCATCCCTTTTCTAAAGGTGGTCTCTGTTGTGGCCATGAGCAATGAAAACTTGGGTTAAGGTAGTGCTAAAACCAGCACTCCTTTAGCAATCCCTGCTGGTGTGTCAGTAGGTCATGTGTACCCCTGTCCTCTGGCTCTTGGCCCAGTTTAGCACTAGAACTCACCTAGGAGTTGAAGTCTTTATGGCCTAGACTGCCTTTAAAGTATATTTTGAGCCCCAGATCACCTTAGCTTCTGGTGAAAGGGCTTGGGGAAACTTGAGTTTCTATGGCTGGGATTTGCGACTTCCCTCTGGCAAGGGTTGGTTTAAATGTTTTCTCTGTTTTCAACATCTGCTGAATTTGGTCCAGTTATTCTTTCTGCTATAACAGGCAAGTACTGAGTTTAATGTCTCACATTTGCTGTGCTCTCCATCATCCCACTGCACAGAAATGCTCCCTGCAGCACGTTGCCTCTGCCATCAAATGAGGGAGCATTGCAACTGGTAATTCAATACATTATTTTCTGCCTCTTTGGTGTCTCAGTGATATAAAGTTACAACCAGGTACAGTGAGTGCTCAGCTCATTTTCAGTTCTTGTGAAGTTGCTTTTCCTGTGTAGAAAATTGTTGAACTGGTATCCTTCTGAGTGGGACAATTGGTGCAGCTTTCTATTCCACCATCTTGCTCTTTTCCCACTTCCTTACTGTGTGTGTGTGTGTGTATATATATATATATATATATATATATATATATA
>NW_016856148.1:0-2697 GCF_001698545.2 Rhinopithecus bieti | reverse complement strand
TTTTTTTTTAATTCTTGTGACAGTAAAATTACCAGTCTTTAAATTTGCTGATTATTTTTTCTTCCAGTTCAATTCTGCTGCTGAACTTCTAAAGTGTTTAACTTAGTTATCGTATGCTTCAGTTTCAGAATTTAAAAATAATTTATGTCTCTGCTAATAGTTTCATTTACTATACATTATATTTTTTGTTTTCTTTTAGTTTTCTTTCTGTGTTAAGTTTCAGCTCATTGGGCATATTTTAAACTTCTGTTTTCAAATTTTTGTGTTTTAGGTCCAAAGCCTGTGTTTATTTAGTGTAAATTTCTAGATGTTTATTTTGTTCCTTTGAATATGCTAATTCTCCTGTATACATGGTTGTTGTTAAATGTCTTAATTTTCCCTGTTTCTTCTTGGGGTAATTTATGTTCAATGGTATTTATCACCCTGTTACCTTTTGCCCCCAGACCTCTGTGTATCTGCAATATTTCTGCAGCCCTTCACGTGCTGTGGCACTCATTCCTGATTTCTGTGTCCTTTACAGCTTGATATCTGACCTATTTCAAGCTATGCAGCTATTCTCATCTGAAGTCATCAGTTGAGATGGAAACCAGTCTCTCAGCAGTACTTAAACAGGTCAGAAAGTTTCCAGCAGTTCCAGTCTTTTGTTTTTATCTCAAAGGAGAAATCAGCAGTGGAGTAGTTTCCCTCCATAGACTCATTTCCAAGGAAGGGGTGAGGTAAGTTTGAACATAAATTTCAACTAGTTTTCCATCATTTTCAATGGGGTATTATGTTGATTCAAGATTTGCTTAGTTGCTGCAGATTTTTTACTTATTGCTAGAGCTCTCCCAAAACTATTTTAGTGAGTCTGTTGTTGTTTACCTGATGTTCCCATGAAGAAATAAGGACCTGGAGCTTGCTAGTCCATCAGCTTGCTAATGTAATTCTGTTTAAATACAAATTTATAAAGATCACAGAACAACTGAAATTTCTCTTTTGATTAGTAACATTTTGTGTTTTCAGCTTGCATGGTTAATTTCATAACCCCACACTACCATCCATAGCAAAGACTGCTTCTGTGGATTTTTCTTCCTGGTATTTCTCTCAAACTGCACACCTATATTTCCTAACACTTCATATTTATAATCACTTTAATATTGCTATTACATTTTACTTAGCTTAAACAAAGGTAAACTTAATACTTTTCTATTATATCACTTAGTTCCTCTAAATTCCTATCATGTTTAATAGTACACTCAAATTTTAATTTATTCATATTCAACATTTCACAATTATTTTTAAAATTACACCTTTTCTTCCCTCAACTTCTCAATTTAACTCCCATATACTCCTAGAATCATGGAAGTTTGGTGCTACAAAGGGAAAATTTTAGACATGATTGTATTAACCACCTTTATCTTCTATATAAGAAAACTATGCTCTAAGTAGTTTCAGATATGGTTTCAAATTTGTACATGTTACAATAAAGTTGTATTAAAAGATATATTTCTTTACTCTAAAGGTAACACTGTTTTGTAGGAATAAGATTATGCCTCTTCATTCAATGTCTGTTATCTTGGTCTTTTTTCGAAATTTTCTCTCATAACTCTGGCCTAGATCTTCCTTGCCACGTGCTTGGACCACTGTAATATCCACCTTTACATCTGACTGTATCCAAATTTCTTATTTCCCTCCTCACCCCATTTTGTCCTCTATGTTGTAATATTCTTCATATATGTCATCACATAGCTCAACTGTTCAATGACCCACCCATGTCTCCCAGTTTAAATTCTGGAAGAGAAAATTCTACATTTGATAAATTAAAAAAATATTTTGTTTCTGTGGTCTACATTCCAGAATCTATTGTTTTTGATTAGACTCGTCTTTTCTTCTCATATATTACCAACCTATCATTTATAGTCTTGCACTAATCTCACTTTCTACTTGAATCTTCTATAGTTACTTTGTTCTTATTTGGAAATCTGTAGCAGTTTGTTTTATGTGTTTTGTTTTGCCTGCATTTCACAGCCTTGCAGTGCATACATATTTTCCTATGTCTTTAATTACTGATCAGTTTTGAATATAAGGACTATATCATCAGCCACATGGAAATCCCTTATTCCTTGGAACAGTGCAATGTTCAAAGTAAGCTCTTAATATTTTGTTAATTGCTGATTGACATGTAAAACCACTGAACAAATGTTGAGCAAGTCAGTAAATTATTTCTACATCCTCTGAACATACAATAGCATGTGTTTATGAGATAACACAATAAGAAGAGAGACTGAAACAATCTCCACAGCCTACTCCCCTGGCACCATATCGAACTTGTAATTGCTTCCAGGTACTCCATCATAATTTTCTGCACCTAAAACTGGAGCACACCCACTTATTTCCCCAAATCCATGCTTATTCTTTTAGAAAAAAAAATATTTCAACAATGTCATTTTTTAAAACCAAGCTCTTGGCAAAGACTTTCAGTTTAACCCAATTCTTATTGCTGCTTTCCCTTGAGAACTATAGCTGCTTTGTCTGCCTCTGATTGTTCCCACATGTAGTATACTAAACTCTCCAGAAAGGAGCGGTGCCCAAAATCTTGAGAAAAAGCCCTTGTCACCATTCCTGTTGCCATGCGCCTGAGCCATTTGGAATTCAATCATAGAATGGCACAAATTATGATTCAGTCCTGTTGCCGTCAAGGGCCATATTTGTTACTTG
>NW_016856147.1:12032-13744 GCF_001698545.2 Rhinopithecus bieti | reverse complement strand
CCTACTGGGTTCAAACAATTTTCCAGCCTCAGCCCGTAAGTAGTTGACATTACATGTACATGTGTGCCCCATGCCCAGATAAATTTTGTTTTATTTTGGTAGAGATGGGTTTTGCCATGTTGGTCAGGCTGTTCTCAAACTCCTAACTTCAAGTGATCTTCCTGACAGTGCCCCTTTTTTCTTTTTTTTTTTTTTTTTTTTTCCTTTTTTAGATGGAGGCTGGCTCTGTAGCCCAGGCTGGTGTGCAGTGGCGCAATCTCCGCTCACTGCAAGCTCCGCCTCCAGGGTTCACCTCATTCGCTTGCCTCAGCCTCCCGAGTAGCTGAGACTACTACAGGCGCTGGCCACGAAGCTCCGCCAACTTTTTTTTGTATTTTTAGTACAGGCTGGGTTTCACCGTGTTAGCCAGGATGCTCTCCATCTCCTGACCTCGTGTTTCGCCCGCCTCAGCCTCCCAAAGTGCTGGGATTACAGGCTTGAGCCCCCACTCCCGGCCTACTGCTTTTCTTTTCTTCTTGGCTGAAGAAAGCAGAAACTCCCGCGGGCCGTTGTTACAGCACGTAGAAATCTGCAGGAAGAACCTGTAACACTGCATCACAGTGAAAAGAAAGTAAGTTCTTAAACATGACTGGGGTCTGTCTAAGAGACTTCTCAGACAACAGCAAGGAGCCCGGACTTCAAGCAAGTTTATTTTCATCATGTGTGTTCACATCCTATTGGAAAAACAAACAAACAAACAAACAAACAAACAAACAAACAGACATGTTTTAAGGCCACTATCAACATTAGGGATGATGATCAAGAGCAATACAATTTGAAAGAAGAATAATGACTTCAGTGGATCAAAACAGATGTAAAGGGTTAATAATGATACACCTATCCTACCACACCCAAGGAAAAGGTGGTCAAAAACAAATCTTTAAACTTCCATTTTGTTGGGTTCTAGGAATTATTAGAGTTTAGAAATGTTATGTAGCAGATACTAACTTCTCTGCACTTATGTTAGTTTGGCCATGAAATTTGCTTTACCCAGTGGGATTGACAAATATGTAATTCAAAAATCTAAACTATTGGAATGATTTTATTTTATTTTTTATTTTGTTTTGTTTTGTTCTGTTGTATGTGAGACAGAGTTTTGCTCAGTCTCCCAGGCTGGAGTGCAGTGACATGATCATTGCTCACTGCAACCTCGGCCTTGTGGGTTCAAGCAATTATCTGGCCTCAGCCTCCTGAATAGCTGGGATTACAGGCACTTGCCACCACACCTGGATAATTTTTTGCATTTTTAGTAGTGACAAGATTTTGTCACGGTGGCCAGGGTGGTCTGGAACTCCTGGCCTCATATGATCTGCCTGCTTTGGTAATCCAAATTGCTGAGATTATAGGCATGAACTATCGTGCCTAGTCTGAGATTTTATTTTAAGACTTGAAGGCATGTGAGTAAAGGAACTGAATCATGTGACAGGTGGTGTGACTTAGGCAAGTGTGATCTTTCCTTCTTTAATTATAGATTAAGCCATCTCTTTAACTGTAATGTTTTGTAAGCTATTCTACATTTAAATGGCTACAGGGAACCCTCCTTCCCTGTTCGTTGTATATCTTCATTTTAAGTTAACTTTCTTCTTACCTTCCTCACACAAAGGCTTCATGACTATCACGTTGTCTGAGATGAAAAATTAAATATTTTAATTCAGAAAGGAAATAAATACAAG
>NW_016856147.1:3755-8837 GCF_001698545.2 Rhinopithecus bieti | reverse complement strand
AAAAAAAAAAAAAAAAAAAAAAAAAGAGACCTTGTCTCAAAAACAAAAGAAAAAATAAGGTGAGGATGGAGAAAACAGTTTAAAGATTGACCCAGTACACTCCTAAAAGTAGAAAACCTACATGAACTTCAAAAAGAGTCATAAAGTTGTCTTGAATATCAGACTATTAAGATGAAAGTGGAAGGTTTTAAAGTGCTTGTCACTTTGTCAGAGGTGTTTGAACCAGAGCAAATCCATCTTGAATAGCGGCTGAATACAATAAGGCTGAGACCTACTGGTCTGCATTACTAGGAGGTTAGACTTTCTAAATCACAGGATGAGGTAAGAAGTCGGTACAAGATACAGTTCATAAAGACCTTGTTGATAAAATAGGTTGCAGTAAAGAAGCCAAACCCACCAAAACGAAGATGGCAATCAAAGTGACCTCTGGTCATCCTTGCTGCTACACTCCCACTGTGGCGGTTAACAAATTCCATGGCAAACTCAAGAAGTTACCCTATATGGTCTAAAAAGGGGGAGACATGAATAATCCTCCCCTGTTTTAGCGTAGAATCAAGAAATAAGCATACAATTGAGCAAACAGAACCCCTTAGGACTGCTTTCCCAATGGAGTAGCCATTCTTTTGTTCCTGTACTTTCTTAATAAACTTGCTCTCACTTTAGTTTATGGACTTACCCCCAATTTTGTGTGTGTGTGAGATCCAATAACACACTTGTGAGGTCGGAATCAGCAGTGCTTTCTGGTAACAACTTGACAAGTTTTGGGGAGTCAGTTGGAAAAAAATGAAATTCTGTCTTTGGAGATGATGTGATAAAAGGAAATGGAAAGGAAGAGACATTCAGAATATTTCATGGGAGAACAAAAATCAGCGATATACAATGTTACCCCCGAATACAATTTTTCCCACCTACACAAACATATGATACCACTTATTGAAGAAATTTCACTTTTCTACAATGACAGAAAATGTTATGGTTAAATTCTTTGTCATCCACCCTGTGCACATAGTGCCTCGACCAATATACTCATCATGTACAGCTTCATGTGGAAAGAACATGAGAAATGGGAATCAGAATATTTAAGCAAATACAAATCCCACCCCCCCCACATCCCACCCTTAATCTTGAATGAAATTTCAATCTAACACTTCCAATTAAATATCCAAAATTATCCTTCTGCATGTTGATGAAGAGTCAAACTCTGTAAAATATTTGAAGTCATTTATTCTGAGCCTAGTATGAGTGACCATGGCTCTTGACACAGCCCTTAGGATGCCCTGAGAACATGTGCCCAAGGTGGTTATGGTGCAACTTGGATTTATACCTTTTAGGGAGGTATGAGACATCAATCAAATTTGTTTAAGAAATACATTGGTTTGCTCCAGAAAAGAGAGACATCTCAAAGCTGTCTCTGGTAGGGGAGAGGGAGTGCTTCCAGGCTATAGGTAAATTTAAACATCTTGTGTATGACAATTGGTTAAGTTTGTCTAAGACCTGGGATCATGAGAATGAAAATGTTCAGGTTAAGATAAAATATTGTGAAGACTAATGTTATTTTGAAGTTTTATAGTGGCTGTCCTTAAAGACAATAGATGACAAATGTTTCCTATTCAGATCTTTAAATAGGTGCTAGATTCTTATTTAATCATTGTAAGTGTCTGGAAGAAAATGATGTAGTTATGTTAACAGAGATTCTTTACAGATGCAAATTTTCTCCCACAAAGGACAGCTTTTCATAGGTATTTCAAGATATGTCAAAGAAGCATGTTTTGGAGTAAAATATTCTAATTTTCTCCTTGTCTCATGATGTTATGCCAGAGTCAGATTGGAAAGTGATGATATACAGAGGTAGGGCATGACTCCTGAGACCCCTCAGCTAGGAATTTGAGCAACATAGAAAGGCAGAGTTTAGTTCTTACAGATATGAAATGTTTACGAGAATAAGAGCACCTTAAAAAATTAGAAAAACTAATAGTCTACTAAATAACATTTTTCCCCAACATGTGAGACAGTAGGCAGCACAGGAAGGCAGTCTCTGAGAGATTAGAAACAAACAGCTGAGCCCTACGAGAGAAAGACTTAGGTTAGAGTTCTTCAGGAAATGAGGATACAATCAGAGCACAGAGGTCTCCTTGAGTTCAAGAGACAAAACATGGAGCTTGAAGAGGTCAGGAAGGCTAGATTTTGCAGGGCAAAGCAAAGCAAAGAAACAGCAAAATGCAATTTTTGCTAAGACATTTCCTTAAGTCTTTGGCTGAACAGTGTTCTAGGTTCACATGCTTTCAGACAGGTCTTTTGCTGTGGATATTGAATTAAATGTGGGCAATGTTGTGGGCAATGTTGGGTATGGTAGCTTGGGCTTGGCTTGCAACAGAAGACTGTGAAATGACTCCTGAAGAATCAATAATTAACAAACAAGAGAATCTGCTGCTCTAAATTATCAGTTGTCCTCAGAAGTGGGCTGATGATCCAAATAAATCACCAGATTTTGCAGAAAGTGCCTGAATTTAGCTGTGAAGTTACTGATTGCTTAACAAGCTTCCAATTCTTTGTAAACCTTGCTTGGAGCAAATAATAATGTCTGCTTGATAGAATCCTGGCAATTAAATTCTGAGCACCAACATTCAGGTTTCTCCTTACAAAGAAGTGTCACACACATACAATATTAATAGCCATGGATGTCTAGAACCAAAGCTGTCAAACTGTAGATGTGAGCCTGACAATTTTTTGTGATGTGCAGTTTTATTGGTACACAGCCACACTCATTTTTAATGTACTTTCATTGGCTGCATTCTCACTACAACAGCAGTTCACTGGCTGAGATAAAAACAATGTTGTTGACCTAGCTTGGTGGCTCATGCCTGTAATCCAAGCATTTTGGGAGGCTGAGGTGGGAGGATTGCTTAAGCCTAGGATTATGGAATCAGCAAATTTCTGTAATCTTCCTCTGCAATATGGACATCCAGGATAGCCAGTAGTGTCATTCAGTCTGAGTCCAAAAGCTTGAGGACCTAAAGAGACACTGCTGTAATCCTTGGAGTCTGCAATACCTGAGAAGCAGAGGCTCTGATGTCTAAGGGTAGAAGAAGGCAGAAGTCACAGATCAAGTGTAGCTTCCTCTGACTGCAAGCGCCCGATGGGTTCACCTTGCTCACTGCCTAGAGAAAGCCATTTATAAAGACAGGAAAATTGCAATAGAGAAAGAATAATTCATGCAGATCCAGTTGTGCGGGAGACTGGAGTTTTACTATTACTCATTTGGGAAGCAGAATTTTAAGGACAACTTGGTGGTTGGGGGAAGATCAGCAAGTCAAGAGTGCTGATTAGTTGTGTCAGAGATTGAATCATGGGAAGTTGAAGCTGTCTTGTTGTGCTGAGTCAGTCCCTGGGTGGGGGGCACAAGACAGTATGAGTCAGTTTATTGGTGTAAGTCATGCATCAAGTGCAGGCTCTGTAAAATATCTCAGACACTGTTTGTAGGAGCAGTTTAGCAATTGTCAGAATCTCGTAGCTTCCAGATGCATAACATCTAAACCATAATTTTGAATCTTGTGGCTAATTCATTACTCCTCCAAAGGCAGTCTACTTCCCAGGTAAGAAGAGTGTTTGTTTTGGAAAAGGGATGTTATTATCTTTGTTTTAAACTAGAAACTATCAAAGAAGTCCCTCCCAAAGTTAGTTCAATCTATGCCAAAGAAACAAGGAGAGCTTAAAGTTTAGAAGTAAAATGGAGTCTGTTAGGTTAGTTGTTTTTCACTGTCTCAGCCATTATTTTGCAAAGATGCTTTCATGTTTCTTATTCTATGGGTTCCCTCAGGAGATTGTATGATAGCAAACCACCTGCGTGAGGGAAGATCTGCTTTACTCAGTCTACCAACTCAAGTGTTCATCTCGTCTGGAATCACTCTCACATGTACACCCAGAAGTGATGTTTTACTAGCAATCAGGGTATCACTTAGCCCAGTCAAGTAGATGCATATAGTGAATCATCATAACACTTTTCTAGAAAATTGTAATATGAGCCAGCAATTCCACCAATACCTGGGTTTGTCCCAATTACAGCATTTTAATACACATTTTTCCACTTGTTGTCTATCTTTGATATTTTTCAGGTCAAGATCTGATCCCATCTGTTTGAGGTCAGGCGTTGAGTTTCCCACAGGCAAGTTGGTGAAATATAGGCTCTACTAGAACAAGTGAACTCTCCTTCCTGTGGTTCCTTATCCTGTGGTAGGTTAGCTTTGGTAGTAGGAGCATCCCGGAGAAGATGTGGAAACAGGAAAGCACTTTTTAACAGGTCTGCTTACATCATCTGCCTGCTGATATCCTATTGTTTAAAGCAGAAATCCTCAACCTTTTTGGCACCAGGGACTGGTGTCATGGAAGACTATTGTTCCATGGACCAGGGCAGGAGCAATGGTTTCAGGATGATCCAAGGGCATTATATCTATTGTGCACTGTATTTCTACTATTATTGTGTTGTAATATATAATGAAATGATTATACAACTTACCATAATGTAGAATCAGTGGCAGCCCTGAGCTTGTTTTCTTGCAACTAGGCAGTCGTATCTGGGGGTGTTGGGACACAGTGATAGATCATCTGACATTGCATTCTCATAAGGAGCATACAATCTATATCCCTCTCTCATATGTGCAGTTCACAACAGGGTTCATGCCTCTTATGGGAATCTAATGCTGCCACTGATCTGATAAAAGGGGGAACTTAGGTGGCAATGCTAGCAATGGGCAACAGCTGTAAATACAGATGAAGCTTCACTGGATGGCCTGCTGCTCATCTTCTGTTGTGTGGCCAGTTCCTAAGTGGCCACAGACTGGAGGGCTGGGGACACCTAGCTTAAAGCATGTTACAGAGAATATTCAAAGAATATAGAGAAATAGATTCCACTTATTGATGAAGGCGGGGTTGGGGGGCATGAAGAAAAGTCATATGCAAATGTCCTAGGCAAAAAATTGGGGCTATTAGCACAACTAATCTACCATATCCATTTTGCAAAATGTGCAAAAATTCTGGAATGAAATATTTCTTCCAGGAGGGTAGAAATTTTGTGTCTAGTGCTTA
>NW_016856147.1:0-2385 GCF_001698545.2 Rhinopithecus bieti | reverse complement strand
ATATACTTTCTATTCATGGTAATGAAAATATGTGTCCTTTAAAGCCATGAGATTTATAGTGGTATTTAAAATTATATAGGTTTTTTTAGGAGTTCACATAAGTATAGAAAAACAGTGACTCAAATTATACAAAAATACACATTATACAAGAAGACTATTTATATAGATTCTGTGCAATGCCAGATCAAGTTGGAGATGTGTTACTTCCTGAAAATCTCACACAATGCTTTCTTCTTACAAACTATGCTTGCACTCCTTGTCCCTTCAGAAAAGTGCACATGCTGTATGTTTTATCTTATTTTTAGCTGCATAGGAATCTTAAAGAATACCATGAGTAGAACTGATGAACTAATATGAAAAATAGTTTAAGAAGCTACGTTTATTTTCAGTGTGACAAACCCAAGAAGCAGCTGGCATGGGGTCCTTCCTGCCATCCATTTCCTGAATCCCAAGGAATGTCCACATATATTAAAAAAAAAAAAAAATGAAATGCCATAAAAGGAAAAGAGTGGTTACCACTTAAAACCATGGAACACAGTTCTTTTTATATCAGAAGTTCACAGAATTTGGAGGCAAATTCCTAACTTTTAATAAAAAAATACAGGGGACATTGGAAATGACATAGAAAACACGGTGTTATCAGAGTGCTAAAAATAGACTACTCTACAACCAATTTCTATCTCAGGAATTAGAAGGAATGACAGAGAAAGGGAGAGAGAAGAAAGGACACTGAAAACATAGACATTAAGATTAGGAACGTCTCACCTCTCTTCCGACTTTTCTACCTCCTTTTTATTTTTTTATTTTTTATTTTTTTCTGTAAAAAGCCAAATGGTAAATATTTTTAACTTTGTGGGCCACACATCTCTGTCACGATGATCAACTTTCCCATTGCAGTGTGGGTTACAAGAAAAACTTTAGATAACGTGAATTTAACAATTTCACTGAGCAGAGAATGATTCATGAATGGACCCCTAGACCAGAATAGGTCCAGAATGATTCTGGGGCTGCCTCATGGTCACATAATATGTATGGACAGGAAATGGAAAGCAATCCACAGATGACAAGTGAGTTACAAAGAGCTGGATTGGCTATAACTCCCTGTTTGCCTTATTTAATCATGAATTGAACATTTGGCTGTCTTTGATTAGCTGAAACTGTGATTGGCACAAGAGTAGGTGGCTGGTCATGGTGGCCCACAACTATAATCTCAGCATTTTGGGAGGCAAAACTGGGAGGATTGGTTGAGCCCAGGAATTTGAGACTAGCCTGGGCAACATAGTAAGACCATGTATCTACACATATTTCAAAAAGTTATTAAATGGGCATCCTGGCATGTACCTGTGGTGGGCCATGATTGCACCACTGCACTCCAGCCTGGGAGAGGGAGTGAGACCTTGTCTCCTCCATAACAAAGGTGAAAAGAGTAGGTTAGAGTCTGCACAATGAATTGTGTTATAGTTCTCTCATGAAAAAATCTTTAGGCTGAACTTAAAACATGTAAGGAAGCAGCTTTATGCTAAACTTAAGACAACATGTGGAAGCAGTCATGGACAATATGTCTGCAAACGGGAGAGGCTGTGTTCCAATAAAATTTTATTTAAAAAAACAAGTGATGTGCGGGCTGAACTCATATAGTGTAATAACTGCAATATATATAGTATAATCACTATTACCTATATTGTACAACAACTATAACATAGAGAGTGTAATGATGTATGTATAATGACTATTTTATATATATAGTGTAATGACTATTATATATATAGTATAATGATTATAATATATGCATAATAGAGGAATTACTATTATATATATCATGTATTGACTGCTTTATATATAGTGTAATGGCTATTTTGTATATCTAGTTTAATGGTTATTATATATAGTGTAATGACTATTATACAGTTATTGACTATTATATAGGACTATTGTACTACATATAATGTAAGATTATTAATATGTGGTGTAATCACTATTATGTATAGTGTAATAACTATAAATATTTATATATAGTAAGGAATTTACACTATATAGTGGAAAGTCATTACATATATGGTATAATGACTACAATACATACAATGATGTAATGACTATAATATATAGTGTAATGAGTATAATATAGTGTAGTGACTATGATATATAATAGCGTAATGACTATTTTACATATATGGAATAGTGTAATGACTACTTCATATATATGGAACAGTGTAATGCTTTTTATATATTGATAATATAATGTATTATCATTACACTATTACATATAATAATATATTGACAATTAAAAAGACAGATAATTTAATAGCATATAATAGTGGGTGTCTATGTATACTATATATAAGTGTAATGACTATAATAAGTATATAGTGTAGTGACTATAATATG
>NW_016856146.1:0-390 GCF_001698545.2 Rhinopithecus bieti | reverse complement strand
AAAGTGCTGGGATTATAGGTGTTAGCCACTGCTCCTGGCTAAGATCCCGTCTCTAAATAAAAAAAGAAAATTCAGAATATGTGGAATACAGAACACCAAAAGCCAAAGTTATTTACCTCTCTGAGGTAATCTCTGTAAACAATTTGATATATATCCTTTGAAATTCATACTTGCTATGCATGTATATACATATACACATGCATACATTGACATATTCCCCCTTCCCTGCTGTCATGCTATTAGAATCTTCTTTGTTTTGTACAAATTGGACCAACTCTATGTTCTTTGCTGGCCCATATTTCTCCTATTCGGTGATGTGTTATGAATATGTGTTTAAGTCAATGTATGCAACTCTTCAATATCATTTTAAAAGGTTACAATATACGATCG
>NW_016856145.1:0-388 GCF_001698545.2 Rhinopithecus bieti | reverse complement strand
CTATTTTGCTGTCCTTCTCTGGACCTAGCCTTCCATCCAATCCACTCCTTAATTGCTGCCTGGTTAACAACTACTTTGCGCACTTGTTCCTCATTCCCAGCTAGAAAGGGCCCCACCGAAAGCCATCAGTGGAAATCAGTTCAACTTTCCCCACTCACCTCAAACTTACTAAATTTTCTTAATTATTTCATAACTCCCCAGCCTTGCCAGGACTATCCTTACTATCCTTCTGGGTTTTGTCCATGTTCCAACAAATGCTTCCATTCCTCATTCCTATACTAATACTGTGCCTTATTTTATGTTTTGCCCCCATTTTGATCAAGTTTCTCTGTGTCAAGATTCAAGAAATCACTCGCGTCACCTTCAACCAAATGTTTCTTCATCCGTG
>NW_016856144.1:0-390 GCF_001698545.2 Rhinopithecus bieti | reverse complement strand
ATCTGAGAAGGGTTATTTTGGATTACATTGAAGTCTATGTTAACAAAGGAAATATCCTCAGATAAATCTATAAAGTAGCTTTCTGAGAAAGTTCTTTGTGATGTGTGAATTTATCTCACAGAGTTACAATTTTCTTTTCATGGAGCAGTTTGCTAACACTGTTTTCATGTAATCTGCAAGGGGATATTAGTTAGCACATTGAGGCCTATAGTGAAAAAGGAAATATCCTCAGATAAAACCTAGAAAGAAGCTTTCTGAGAAACTGCTTTGTGATGTGTGAATTCAGATCACAGAGTTACACCATTCTTTTCATACAGAAGTTTGTTAACACTGATTTCTTGGAAAATTCAATAGGACGTTTGGGAGTACATCGAAGCCTATGATGACAAA
>NW_016856143.1:0-389 GCF_001698545.2 Rhinopithecus bieti | reverse complement strand
TACAAAATATCCCATTGCAGTTTCCACAAAAAAAGTGTTATCAAACTGCTCAATGAAAAGAACAGTGTAACTCTGTGAGATGAATTCTAAAATCACAAAGCAGTTTCTAAGAAAGCTTCCTTCTATATATTGTCTGAGGATATTTCATTTTTCACCCTAGGCCTCAATGCACTCATAGTTGTCCCATTGCAGATTCCACAAAAAAAGTGATAACAAACTTCTCAATGAAAAGAACACTGTAACTCTGTGAGATGAATTGATGCATCACAAAGCAGTTTCACAGAAAGCTCTTTCTAGAATTTGAATGAATATATTTCATTTTCAACATATTCCTCAATGCATTCACGAATATCCCTTTTCAGAGTCCATAGAAATAGTATTAGCAAACT
>NW_016856142.1:0-390 GCF_001698545.2 Rhinopithecus bieti | reverse complement strand
CGTCTGTATTTAGTGCCTCAGGATGTCCAAACTTGAGGTCACAAACTTCCTGCCACCTCGCCCGGCTAGGTTTTTGTATTTTTTTAGTATAGACGGGGTTTCACCGTGTTAGCCAGGATGGTCTCGATCTCCTGACCTTGTGATCCGCCCACCTCGGCCTCCCAAAGTGCTGGGATTACAGGCTTGAGCCACCGCACCCGGAGGTCACAAACTTCCTTAGAAAAATTTCATATTTAAAAAACTGTTTATATGTTCTTTCTATTTAAATTATCAGGAAATTCCTAATAATCTTTAACACCTCTACTACTGACACCAACATTGAATCAGTTACCCTTTTCTGTAAACTATCTTTCCATAATATCTCTTTTCTGTTTCTTCCTCTTCAGTTTC
>NW_016856141.1:0-390 GCF_001698545.2 Rhinopithecus bieti | reverse complement strand
AGATATTTATTTTTCAATATAAGCCTCAATGGGCTCTGAAATATCCCTTTGCATATTCCACGAAAACAGTGTCAGAAAACTGCTCCATGAAAAGAAAGGTGTAGTACTGTGAGATGAATTCACAAATCACAAAAACTTTGTAAGAAAGCTTCTTTCTATTTTTTATCTGATGACATTCCCTTTTCACCATAGGCTTCATTGTGATCCAAAATATCCCTTTTCAAATTCCACAAAAATAGTGCTACCTAACTGCTCCATGAAAAGTTTTGTGTAAATCAAGGAAATGAATTCAAGAATCACAAAGTAGTTTCTCAGAAAGCTTCTTTTTAGTTTTTGTCTGAGGATATATCCTTTGTCACCATGAACTTCAATGTGCTCTGAAATATCCTG
>NW_016856140.1:0-390 GCF_001698545.2 Rhinopithecus bieti | reverse complement strand
CTGTGCTCGGCCAAGATAATTTCAATACAGGATAAAAAGTGATCAAAGTGGTAGTTGTCATAACAAAGGATGATTATTTTATTTTATTTTTTGAAACAGGATCTCACTCTTGTTACCCAGGCTGGAGTACAGTGGCACCATCTCGGCTCACTGCAACTTCCTTCTCCTGGGCTCAAGAGATCCTCCCACCTCAGCCTCTGGAGTAATTGGGACCACAGGTGTGCAGCACTATGCCTGGCAAATTTTTGTAGTTTTGGTAGAGATGGGGTCTCACCATGTTGAGCTCAGGTGGACTCCTGAGCTCAAGCAGTCCACCTGCCTTGGCCTCCCAAAGTGCTGGGATTATGGGCATGAGCCACTGCACCCAGACAAAAAAAAAAAAAAAAAAAA
>NW_016856139.1:0-440 GCF_001698545.2 Rhinopithecus bieti | reverse complement strand
AAAGACGTACTGTGTTCATGCATTGGAACACTCTTCATGGCAAAAGTATTAATTCATTCAAAATTGAGCTATGGATTTTATGTAATTTATTTTAAGATTCCAGCAAGGATTTTAGTAAATATGAGCAAGCTTAGTCCAAAAAATAAAATGGAAAGACAGCCAGGCACGGTGGCTCACGCCTGTAATCCTAGCACTTTGGGAAGCCTAGGCGGACAGATTACCTGAAGTCAGGAGTTCAAGACCAGCCTGGTCAATATGATGAAACCCCGTCTCTACTAAAAAACAATACAAAAAGTTATCTGGGAGCAGTGGCGTGCAGCAATCTCAGCTACTCAAGAGGATGAGGCAGGAGAGATGCTTGAACCTGGGAGGCAGAGGTGGCAATGAGCCGAGGTCACAACACTGCCCTCCAACCTGGGCAACAGAGAGAGACTTCATCT
>NW_016856138.1:0-390 GCF_001698545.2 Rhinopithecus bieti | reverse complement strand
TTCTTGCATGTTGTCTGTCTCCTGGAGTTTCTTTCATTGCCCAATTTGATTTCTCCACAGAGAACAATTTAGAACCCTAGGTTAGCATTGGAGTCTAATCTTTCAAATTCTGGCCTGTTTTTGTTTACTTTGAGAGCTAAGGATAGTTTTCACATTTTTAAAGCGTTATAAAAAACATACAAAGAATATGCGACAGAGACTCTTATGTGGCCAAGAAAGCCTAAAATATTTGCTATCTGTCCTTTTACGGAAAATGTTTGCTGACCCTTGGTTTAATCTTCTATCCCTCCCCAACCCTTTATTTTAGTTTTAAGCTTTGTCTATAAAGCCAAATAAGTGATGTAGTTTGCTCCAAGTTATATTCTCAATCTGGCTAGAGCTTTGAGTCTC
>NW_016856137.1:0-1292 GCF_001698545.2 Rhinopithecus bieti | reverse complement strand
GAAAAAAAAAAATGAAACTGTCCTTTGCATTTATTTTCACTTTTTTTTTTTTTTTCCTTTTCAGAACTTACAGACTTTCTAAATAGATGGAGTTTCTGGGGGATCACCTGGTTGGAAAGAGAGATTTGGAACTGGGTTTCAGAGTACTTTATCCAAGACAGATGAGTCTTAATTGACCAGCCCAGAGAACCAGGGTGGGGAGCTGGAAGTTTGCGGGGGAAAGGGGCCCCCCTCCCAGTCACCCTTGGCTCCATTTTCATGGTATCCTTCTGCACTGTTCCATTCTGGTTCCACGTGAACCTGCTGCTCTGGAAAAATGAGTCTGTTGAGATGGAAATTTCACTTGTATTTGACCACTGAGAGTCTGTGGCCTAGAAGGTGCTGGCCTGGAGTGCTGCCATCAGAGCGGCAGCCTCGTTCTAGAGCATTCTGCCTGAGCCCAGCATGGAGCAGAGAGCTGAAATCATGAGTCATTCTACCCTCACTCCTCCAGAGCCTGCAAGGGAGTACTGGGGGCGTCATCCATGTCTGACAGGTGAGGACAATGGGGCTCAGTGAGGTTACATAACTGTCTGAGGGTCACTCTGCTAGAGAGAGGCAGAACTCGGTCCAACATCAGATCTATCAAACCCCAGAGCCCCTGGTCCTGACAACTGTCTGATCTTCCACTACTTAGAGTCCTTAGAATGCTTCTGGATGTCCTTGTGTTGGAGGAAGCCATTTAATCCCATGGAATGACGCTGTGAGGCAGAGCGAGTCATGTTAACCCTGGAAGCGGTGACTTGTCTGAGGTTCTGTGGCTACTATTGTGCAGAAGGTCAGCATTTTCCCGGAGGCCACTGGCGATCCTAGTGGCTGCTGGCTATGGTAGGGGTGGGTGGTTATTTGAGGGAGGCCAGGTTGCCCCCTTTTTTTTTGAGTCAGGGTCTTGCTGGAGTGCAGTGGCACAATCTCAGCTCACTGCAACCTCTGCCTCCCAGGTTCAAGCGATTCTCCTGCCTCAGCCTCCCAGATAGCTGGGACTACAGGAGCGTGCCACTCCAGAAGCGTGCCATCACACCTGGCTTTTTTTTTTTTTTGAGACAGATCTCACTCTGTCACCCAGGCTGGAGTGCAGTGGCATAGTCTTGGCTCACTGCAACCTCCATCTCCAGGATTCAAGTGATTCTCCTGTCTCAGCCTCCGGAGTAGCTGGGATTACAGTGGGATTACAGGTGTGTGCCACCACGCCTAGTTAATTTTTCGTATGTTTAGTAGAGACAGGGTTTCACCATGTTGGCCAGGCTGGTCTT
>NW_016856136.1:0-1075 GCF_001698545.2 Rhinopithecus bieti | reverse complement strand
TTCAGATTCCCCAAAAACAATGATAAGAGACTGCTCCATGAAACGAAAGTGTAACTCTGTGAAATGAATTCAGATATCAGGAAGCAGTTTCTCATAAAGCGTCTTTCTAGTTTTTATCTGAGGAGATTTCCTTTGTCATCATAGGTTTCAATGTGATCCAAAATATCACGTCACAAATTCCCCAGAAACGGTGGTAACAGACTACACCATGAAGTGAAATTTTAACTCTGTGAGATGAATTCACACATCATAAAGCAGTTTCACAGAAAGCTTCTTTCTAGTTTTATCTGAGGATATTTCCTTTTCACCATAGGCTTCAATGTGTTCCCAAATATCACTTTGCAGATTCCACGAAAACTGTGTATGCAAACTACTTCATTGAGAGAAAGGTGTAACTCTGTGAGATGAATTCACACGTCACAAAGAAGTTTCTCAGAAAGCTTCCTTCTAGTTTTAATCTGAGGATATTTCCATTTTCACCATAGGCCTCAATGCGCTCCCAAATATCACTTTGCAGATTCCATGAAAACAGTGTTAACAAACTGCTTCATTGAGAGAAAGGTGTTACTCTGTGAGATGAATTCACACATCACAAAAAAGTTTCTCAGAAAGCTTCTTTGTACTTTTATCTGAGGCGATTTCCTTTGTCAATATAGGTTTCAATGCGATCCAAACTCTCGCATCTCAATTTCCCCAAAATCAGTGGTAACAGACTGCTCCATGAAGTGAAATTTTAACTCTGTGAGATGAATTGGCACGTCATAAAGCAGTTTCTCAGAAAGCTTCTTTCTAGATTTTATCTGAGGATATGTCCTTTTCAACAGAGGTCTCAATGCATTCCCAAATATCACTTTACCAATTCCACAAAACTGTGTTAGCAAACTACTTCATTGAAAGAAAAGTGTAACTCTGTGAGATGAATTCACACGTCACTAAGAAGTTTCTCAGAAAGCTTCTTTCTAGTTTTATCTGAGGATATTTCCTTTTCACCATAGGCCTCATTTCGTTCCCAAATATCACTTTGCAGATTCCCTGAAAACAGTGTTAGCAAACTGTTTCATTGAGAGAAAGGTGT
>NW_016856135.1:0-508 GCF_001698545.2 Rhinopithecus bieti | reverse complement strand
ATGGGATATTGATATCTGTAGAGATTACCTGTGTGTGAGGTCAGGGAGTATATGGGAATTCTCTGAATTGTCCTCTTAATTTTGCTGTGAACCTAAAACTGTTCAAAAAAATAGTCTATCTTGAAAAAAACCACAAAGGTGAAGTACTTTTTTAAACTTAATTCTCACCATCCATGCATTTTTATTATTGAAATAGTTGGGTGCTATTTTCTGAATATACAAGTAGAATGATGGATTTATATGCAGATGGATGAGAATAAATAAACAAATATAAATATTTATATAAAATAATTTATAAAGTACATGCTATTTTGATAATAAAGGAAATTTTACTTGAGGTTAAAATATAGAAGTTGAAAAAATTAAAATTAATATTTTCGACTATGGTTTCAAAAAGATGCTATGAAACTTTTGGTAAAAGTTAGAATCATTATGCTTTTTTAAAATGATGTGCTTCGATTTTAAGCCATTTCTATAATTTACTCTGCTTTAGAAGGATGCCACCAAT
>NW_016856134.1:0-1294 GCF_001698545.2 Rhinopithecus bieti | reverse complement strand
GCAACCCCACCTCCCGAGTTTAAGTGATTCTCCTGCCCCAGCCTCCCGAGTAGCTGGGATTATAGGCACAAGCCACCATGCCCGGCAAATTTTGTATTTTTAGTAGAGACAGGGTTTCTCCATGTTGATCAGGCTGGTCTCGAACCCCAACCTCAGGTGATCCGCCCGCCTCGGCCTCCCAAAGTGCTGGGATTACAGCGTGAGCCGCCGCGCCCGACTGAGAATTCTTTTTTGTTGTTGTTGTCTTTTTGAGACGGAGTCTTGCCGTGTCCCCAGCCTGGAGTGCAATGACGGGATCTCGGCTCACTGCAACCTTTCCCTCCTGGGTTCAAGTGATTCTCCTGCCTCAGCCTCCCAAGTAGCTGGAATTACAGGCGCCCACAACCACGCCCGGCTAATTTTTGTATTTTTAGTAGAGACGGGGTTTCATCATGTTGGCCAGGCTGGTCTTGATCTCCTGACCTTGTGATCTGCCCGCCTCGGCCTCCCAAAGGCTGGGATTACAGGCGTGAGCCACCGTGCCCAGCTGAGAATTCTCTTTGCGTTCTTCCTACTTTGGGGACTTTGAATGGTGGGAATGAGTTACCAAGGCCAAAATAAGGAATTCAAATGAAAACAAAACAAAATCAAAGAAGAAAAAACAGAAGAGCACTGGGCAGGCCAGGCACAGTGGCTCTATATGCCTATAATCCCAGCGATTTAGGAGGCTGAAGTAGGAGGATCGCTTGGAGGCCAGGAGTTGGACACCAGCCTGGGCAACACAGCAAGACCCCATATCTACAAAAAATAAAAAACCTAGCCAAGCGTGGGTGGCATACTTGTAGTCCCAGATACTCAGGAGGCTGAGGTGGGAGGATCGCCTGAGCCTGGGATGTCCAGGCTGCAGTGAGCCGTGATGACACCACTGCACTCCAGCCTGGGTGACTGAGAGAGACCCTGTCTCTAAAAAATAAAAACTGGCCAAGTGGCTTTGGAATTCGCCTTGGGTTCCAGTCCTAGCAAGGCCTTTAACACTATGGAGGACGTGGCTTCTGTGTTTACCTCGCAGTCAGGTGAGACCTCCTCTGATGGGTAAAATGACACGGTGAGGGACAAAGGACGTTCTCCTATCATTGTGTCAGGACAAGGAAGCCTCTGGGTAAATGATCAGCTTTGCTTCTGATTTGGAGGGTGGGTGAGCAGATGCTGACCTTCCCAGGTGAGGGAAGTCCCTGAACATTCCAAGCAGCTTCTGAAACCCCAGGGAAACCTCTTTGAAGGTCTTTTCTGCACCTCTGCCTGATAGGTGGTTTTT
>NW_016856133.1:0-1291 GCF_001698545.2 Rhinopithecus bieti | reverse complement strand
CTGGCTGGCACTTAGGGAAAATATAAAGAATCTACATAGAAATATTGGGGGCTGGTTCCCCAATAACTGGGTATATACCCAAAGGAATATAAATTATTCTACTATAAAGACACATGTACACGCATGTTTATTGCAGCACTATGTACAATAGCAAAGATGTGGAATCAACCCAAATGCCCATCAATGATAGACTGGATAAAGAAAATGTGGTACACATATACCATGGAATACTATGCAGCCATAAAAAGAAATGAGATCATGTCCTTTGCAGGAACATGGATGAAGCCAGAAGCCGTCATTTTCAGCAAGCTAATACAAGAACAGAAAACCAAACACTGCATGTTCTCACTCATAAATGGGAGCTGAACATTGAGAACACATAGACACAGAGAAGGGAACAATACAAAACATGGCTTGTTGTGGGCTGGGGATGAGGGGAGGGAACTTAGAGGACAGGTCAATAGGTGCAGCAAACCATCATGGCAAATGTATAACAATGTGACAAACCTGCATGTTTTGTGAATGTATCCCATTTTTTTAGAAGAAATAATAATTTAAAAGACACAGGCAGAGAAGAAAACATTACAATGAATTTTAAAATCTTATGGGATTTATGGGACAGGATGTAAAGAGCAAATGTTACAATTATCAAACGTTTTATAAATAAAAGATTAAATGACAGCTCTTAACCTGTGTATTAAAAAAAAGAAAAGAAAAGAAAAGAAAGATCAGCCAAGGCTGACCAGCCCCAAGCAAAGGGCAAAATAATAATTTGTTATCCATAAAGTGCTCTGTTAATCACCTTAGGCTGACAAGGCAGCAAACTAAAACAATCTGCATGACAGTGGCAATCATACATGTTAGTTGTAATAAAAGGTCAAGATGAATTAAATCAATGTCTTTCTCCTCTTCAAGCATTTTCATTTATAGCTCTGGCATGTGCCACTTTCTTTAATCTCAAGACTGCCAAATATACTCTTTAGCTGAGGCTGTGATAATTTAATGGTAGAGGTGGATTTTGGAGAAAATAATCTTTGATTTTAAGGTTTTGAAGAGATTAGTTGGTGATAATGAAACAGTCAGTTTCATGTGAGCACACGATTAGAAATCAAATAAAGCTCAGATTTTTAAAACAATTATCAGATCACAGTCTCTCATGCATTATATTTTAAGGTAAAAATTAAATAAATATCTATTTTAAGTCATTTTTTATCAAATGATTTTAAGCAATCTTTCTAAAATATGACATCATAATAGATTATGACAAATTTGCAGAGGACTCAGGTTTTAA
>NW_016856132.1:0-1024 GCF_001698545.2 Rhinopithecus bieti | reverse complement strand
CCAACCAGCTTCATTATGTTCTTTGGTTCTCCACATATGGTCAAATGTATTATGTGTAGAGTCACTAAACTCCTTGCCTCTCACGAGCGATGAATCAAGAGTGTCAAATGCATTTATTTTGCATATTTCTCTAAACAGTTCATGCCAAGGATTATCAGTGTTCTCCATGCTATTAGAAATAGAGTCCTTAGCATTTTTGGGGTCTAATATTAAGCAGCCAACAGCAGAAATCCCAAAACCAATGAAAGAACTAAATTCTTAATATTCTGTTCCTCTAGAACCACTTCTGGTACCAATATCTGTATTAGGGTTCTCTAGAGGGAAAGAACTAATGGAATATATATATATATATAAAGGGGAGTTTATTAAATATTAACTCACACAATCACAAAGTTTCACAATAGGCTGTCTGCAGGCTGAAGAGTAAGAAGTGCCAGTCTGAGTTCCAGAACTGAAGAACTTAGAATCAGATGTTCCAGGGCAGGAAGTATCCAGCACAAGAGAAAGATGTAGGTTGGGAGGCCGGGCCAGTCTCTCTTTTCCATTTTTCTGCCTGCTTGTATTCTAGCCACACTTGCAGCTGATTAGATTGTGCCCACCCAGATTAAGGGTGGGTCTGTCTTTCCCAGCCCACTAACTCAAATGTTAATCTCTTTAGGGATCACCTTCACAGACACACCCAGGATCAATACTTTGTATCCTTCAATCCAATGAAATTGACACTCAGTATTAACCATCACATATGTATTTGCTATTGTGAGTAGTGCAGTAATGTGCATACAATTGCATGTGTTTTTTCTAGTATAATGACCTACATTCCTTTCATTATATACCCCATAATGGTGAGGGACTAAGTGGCTACGTTGGCTGGACCTCCTGGGTCAATATGGACTTCCCTAAGGGGACTATCTCCTAAGCCAAAATAAGTCATAGCTGAAAGCTAAGGGATTGAACCTTCAACCAATCAAAGGGGACTTTCCCCTAAGTCAAAATAAGTCATAGCTGCAAGTTAAGGGATTGAAAC
>NW_016856131.1:0-388 GCF_001698545.2 Rhinopithecus bieti | reverse complement strand
TCTCTGCAACCCCCACCTCCCAGGTTCAAACAATTCTCCTGCCTCAGCCTCCCAAGTAGCTGGGATCACAGGTGCCCGCCACCACACCTGGCTAATTTTTTATATTTTTGATAGAGACGGGGTTTCCCCATGTTGGCCAGGCTGGTCTCAATCTCTTGACCTTGAGATCCGCCCACCTTGGCCTCTGAAAGTTCTGGGATTAGAGGCGTGAGCCACTGCGCCTGCCCCGGTGTCTCTTATTCTAAGAGATTAAAATTTCCTTCTACCCCTTCTGTTCCAATTTTCTTCCTATAGTAGGGATGAAATAAAATACTATAAAGGAGTTAATTTTATGAATATTATACTATGTTCACATGCCATTTTAGTATATAGTAAAATTCCTAATTTA
>NW_016856130.1:0-387 GCF_001698545.2 Rhinopithecus bieti | reverse complement strand
CGATGATGGTCTCCATCTCCTGACTTCGTGATCCGCCCGTCTCGGCCTCCCAAAGTGCTGGGATTACAGGCTTGAGCCACCGCGCCCGGCCCCCCTTTTTTTTTTGAGACAGAGTCTCGCTCTGTCACCCCGGCTGGAGTGCAGTGGTGCGATCTTGGCTCACTGCAAGCTCCGCCTCCCGGGTTCATGCCATTCTCCTGCCTCAGCCTCCCAAGTAGCTGGGACTACAGGTGCCCGCCACCACGCCCAGCTAATTTTTTGTATTTTAGTAGAGACGGGGTTTCACCGTGTTAATCAGGATGGTCTCGATCTCCTGACATCGTGATCTGCCCGCCTTGGCCTCCCAAAGTGCTGGGATTACAGGCGTGAGCCACCGTGCCCGGCCAA
>NW_016856129.1:0-850 GCF_001698545.2 Rhinopithecus bieti | reverse complement strand
AAAAACTTTAACTTATATCACAGAGATAGCATGTGTGTGTGTGTATCTGTTCCTTTCCCAAATACTACTAATGTTACGGACTTTTTCAAAGCCAAGAAAGGGTTGTAAAAGAGAATAAAGAAGAGAGATTTTTTGTAGTACTACTTGTTAACTACCTGCTATGGTTTGAACATGGTTTGTCTTTGCCAAAATTTATATTGAAATTTGATCCTCAGTGTGGCAACGTTGGAGGTGGAACCCAGTGGAAGGTCTTTGGGTTGTGGAAGTGGATTCCTCATGAATGACTGGGTGCCTTCTCAAGGTAGTGAGTAAGTTCTCACTCTGGAGAGCCTGGATTAGTTCTTCTGGAAATGGGTTAATTCCTGAGAGAATGAATTGTTATAAAATAAGGATGCCCCTTGGGTTTTCCCTCTTTGTATGTATCTGTTTCCCTTTTTGACCTTCTGTCATGTTGTGACATAGCACCAGAAGCTGAGAAGATGCCGGCACCATACCTTCGAACTTCCTAGTCTGTAAAACTTTGAGCCAAATAAACCTCTTTTCTTTGTAAATTACACATATTCAGGGATTCTACTACAGCAACACAAAACAGTCTAAGACACTACCCTATTCTTTTCTTACATTCTTGGAGGACAGTTACTAAAGAAGGAGCTGGTATGCCTTCTTTAAAAAAAAATGGCATGCCAATTGTTTCTACATTTTTGGCATTCTTGCTGTGTACTAAACATTACATTTCTTCTTGGAATCACATTTAAATAGTTTTTCTTCCCCAAGGGTAAACCTCTTTAACACATAGTATAGGTCAACTATCCTTGTCTTTTAATTGTTAATTGGACCAGTATACAAAAAA
>NW_016856128.1:0-1295 GCF_001698545.2 Rhinopithecus bieti | reverse complement strand
AAAAGTAGAACAAGGAGTTTGATCTGAACTATCAATGGAGATAACTCACTACCTTTGGACTAGCCTCATCCCAGTCCTTTAAGCCTGGTCCAGAATTCCTAATCCTGCTTGTCAAGCCCTTCAAAGTGAAAAGTGAAATGCTGTACCATCTGTATAGCTGGATGCTTACCTCCCACCTCTCCTCTCCCTTCTAAAGGTTCCGATGTCATAGGAATCTACACTAGAAGGCTTCCTGTGTGCCGGGCACCGTGGTAAGCACTTCCTGTGCATTCTCTCTAATCCTTACCACTTTGAGGATGTAAGCATTATAATCTTCTTTTACAGATGAGGAAGCTGAAGCTTGCCACTGCTTAGTAGTTAAGAGTATGGGCTTACAGCCAAACAGACCCTGGATTGATTCTCAACTAGCTGGGGACCTTGGGCATGCTACTTAATTTTTTTAACCTTTTTCCACATTTAGAAGATAAAGATAATATGTAGATAGATAATATAGATTATATAGGCATTTTATATATATATATCTTCTATATTATGAAGATAATACAGAGTTGTGATAAAAAATTAAATGAAATGACCAGACATAGTGGCTCACTCTTGTAATGCCAGCACTTTGAGAGGCTGAGGAGGGAGGTCACTTGAGGCCACGAATTCAAGGCCAACCTGGGCAACATAGTGAGACCCCTTCTCTTTTATGGAAAAAAAAAAAAACTAAGAAAAATAAAATTAAATGAAATAACATGTAATTTCCTAAGTACATAAGTACATGCTTACTGTGTGCCAGACATTGTGCTATTAGCAAATAATAGCTCATCGCAGATGCTGTTATCATCGTCATCATCATCATCATCATCCCAAAGTCACGGATTGAGTCTGTATGTGAGGCCCTGCCTGGCTCCAAAGATTCTGTTTTTTTCTCCTGTTGCTCCCAAGTTCACCTGTCCCAAACTTTCTGGCCCCTAAGTTTACTTCCTTGTGCTTTTCTCATTGTGCCATTTGTCCCTGTCTGGGCAGTGGGCTCAAGCTAAGGCACAGCAGTTTTCCAGTCCCTTTGAGCTACTGACCTCTTTTATGTCATTGACTGAACAGTTTCCGGTGGCTGGATCGTCTGTGTAAGAGCTTGGACAATTTTTTCTGATTGTTACCATCATCGTGTTTACTGTGAAAGGGCTTCCTGTCTAGTTGTTTGTGTCAGCAGCATTGTCTAAATAAAACAGGAGTTGCAACAGAAGGGGTAGTCCTAGTCTTTTGGGGTCACAGATCACTTTGTGAGTCTGAAGAAATTTATAGACCCTCTC
>NW_016856127.1:0-673 GCF_001698545.2 Rhinopithecus bieti | reverse complement strand
GAGATCATGCCACTACACTCCAGCCTGGCAACAGAATGAGACTCAGTCTCAAAAAAAAAAAAAAAAAAAAGAATTGTACAGTGCACACTCTTAGACATATACTTTAGATTCCAAATGAAAAGTTACTGATATTAAGAATGCTGTAATTGTTTTTAAAATATGCTCTATTTGCTTCATCCCTATCCATCTATCACTCTATCTTTTTTGAATGCATTTCAAAATAAGCGGCTGACATTGGTACACTTTTTCCCACTCTCTTAGTCCATTCAGGCTGCTGTAACAAAAACACTATCAACTAGGTAGCTTGAAAACAACAGAAACTTATTTCTCACCCTTCTGGAGGCTGGGATGTCCAAGATCAAGGCACCAGCTGATTTCATGTCTGCTGAGGACCATTCCTCGTAGATGGGACCTGTTGGTTTTGCCCCACATGGAGGAAGGGGCAAGGCAACTCTCTGGAACCTCTTTGCAAGGGCGCTAATCCCACTGATGATGGCCCTGCCCTCACAGCCTAACCACCAAAGGCATCTGAATACTAGCTCCTCGAGGTTAGGATTTCAACATATGAATTTAGGAAACCTTCAGACCATGGCACCCATACACATTTTGGCATATCATTAACCAGAGTTCAGTGTTTGTTTATGGCGGGGTTTTTTTTTTTTTTTTTTTTTTT
>NW_016856126.1:0-850 GCF_001698545.2 Rhinopithecus bieti | reverse complement strand
TGAAGAGGTCCTTCACATCCCTTGTGAGTTGTATTCCTAGGTATTTTATTACTCTTTGTAGCAATTGTGAATGGGCGTTCACTCATGATTTGGCTCTCTGTTTGTCTGTTTTTGGTATATAGGAATGCTTGTGATTTTTTGCACATTGATTTTGTATCCTGAGACTTTACTTAAGTTACTTATCAGCTTAAGGAGATTTTGGGCTGAGATGATGGGGGTTTCTAAATATACAATCATGTCATCTGCAAACAGAGACAATTTGACTTCCTCTCTTCCTATGTGAATACCCTTTATTTATTTCTCTTGCCTGATTGCCCTGGCCTGAAATTCCATTACTATGTTGAATAGGAGTGATGAGAGAGGGCATCCTTGTGCCAGTTTTCAAAGGGAATGCTTCCAGCTTTTGCCCATTCGGTATGATATTGGCTGTTGTTTTGTCATAAATAGCTCTTATTATTTTGAGATACATTCCATCAACATGTAGTTTATTGAGAGTTTTTAGCATGAAGCGCTGTTGAATTTTGTCAGAGGCCTTTTCTGCATCTATTGAGATAATCCTGTGGTTTTTGTCATTGGGTCTGTTTATGTGATGGATTACATTTATTGGTTTGTGTATGTTGAAGCAGCCTTGCATCCCAGGGATGAAGCCGACTTGATCGTGGTGGATAAGCTTTTTGATGTGCTGCTGGATTCGATTTGCCAGTATTTTATTGAGGATTTTCACATCAATGTTAGTCAGGAATATTGGCCTGAAATTTTCTTTTTTTCTTGTATCTGTGCCAGGGTTTGGTATCAGGATGATGCAAAATGAGTTAGAGAGGAGTCTGTCTTTGTTGTTTGGAATAGCTTC
>NW_016856125.1:0-389 GCF_001698545.2 Rhinopithecus bieti | reverse complement strand
AGCTCTGGAGGCTGGGCACTCCAAGATCAAGTTGAGCTTCTGGTGAGGGCTCTCTTCCTGGCTTACAGTGGACCACTTTATCCTCACATGGTATTTCCTCTGAATCTGTTAGGTTAGGGTGCCATCTTTATGACCTCGTTTAACCCTGATTACCTCCTAAAGGTCCTGTTTTCAAATGCATTCACCTTGGGGGTTAGGGCTTCAGCATATGAACTTGCCAGGGGAGGTGGGGGGGGGGGGGACAATTCAGTCAATAGCAGTTGCTGAGGATGTTCTCATGTATTCAAAATTATCATTTCTTGATGAGAAAATACATAACCTCAACATTATCCATAGGGAATATTTTAACCCATTCTAAAAGTCTTAACCCCAATAGACTTGATTTTACA
>NW_016856124.1:0-389 GCF_001698545.2 Rhinopithecus bieti | reverse complement strand
GCATATGAGTGCTCAGATTAAGATGGCGGATAAGAAGCAAGACTAGCGCTAGAAGGCGTGACATAGGGTCCAGAGTAGGCTCAGAGGTGGGCACCTCTCAGCAGTCGCTGTGGCTGCAGCTACTTTCTCATGGCCATGGCTGTGCTCCTCTAGCCTTGCAGCGGCCTCCCCCTGAGCTGCAGTTTGGACTTCCTCCAGCGGCCCACTTGCCTTCCCTAGCGGGTTTTTTCCACCTAGGGACTGACAGTGCCCAGCTGGCACCCTGGCTAGGACCACGAGCAGTCCCAGGCAGACTCAGCGGGAGAACGGTGCACGACATATTTCCATTCATTGTAAAAAGAAACACAAGCTAGAGGAGCAGGAGGAGGAGGATTGCCTGCTAAAAGAAA
>NW_016856123.1:0-1785 GCF_001698545.2 Rhinopithecus bieti | reverse complement strand
GAACCATGAGATCACTTGGACTACCGAAGGGAAACATCACACACCGGGGCATATCATTGGGGGGGGGGGGGCAGGGATTCCATTGGGAGTTATACCTGATGTAAATGACTAGTTGATGGGTGCTGACGAGTTGAAGGGTGCAGCACACCAACATGGCACAAGTATACATATGTAACAAACCTGCACGTTATGCACATGTACCCTAGAACTTAAAGTATAATAAGAAGAAAAAACAAACAAACAAACAAACAAACAAAAAAAAAACGTTCAGTTTCCACCAAACCCTGTAACAGGCCAAGAGCTGTCTCTCAGAAGGAGAGTAGTTATCTGCAGAAGATGGGAGGGCCTTGTTCAAAAATCGTATTGGTCTTCACTGTGATTCACCTATGGGAGCCTTCCAAAGGCTCCAAACAGCATCCCTATCTGCCACTGACACCTCAAACACCGTTGGATCTGCTGGGTCATAAGGCCCAAGTGGCAGCGTAGCTTGCACAGTAGCCTCGACCTGTTGCAGACTCTTCTCCTATTCCAGACCCCACTCAAAACTGGCAGCCTTCTGGGTCATTCGATAAACGGATCATAGTAACACAGTCAGATGAAGAATGTTTTGTCTCCCAAATCCAAACAGGTCCACTAGATTTTGTACCTCTTTCTTGGATCGAGGAGTGGCCAAACACAGTAACCTATCCTTCACCTTAGAAGGATTATCTCGACAGGCCCCACACCACTGTACCCCTAGAAATTTTACTGAGGTAGAAGGTCCTTGAATTTTAGTCAAATTTATTTCCTCACATCTTTCATGCAAATGTCTAACCAATAAGTCCAGTGTGCTTGCTACTTCTTGCTCACTGGATCCAATCAGTATGTCATCAATGTAATGGACCAGTGTGATATCTTGCAGAAGCAAAAAGTGATCAAGGTCTCTCCTAATAAGATTATGACACGAAGCAGGAGAGTGGACATACCCCTGAGCTGGGACAGTAAAGGTATATGGCTGGCCTTGCCAACTGAAGGCAAATTGATTCTGGTGCAAGTTATGGACAGGAACGGAGATAAAGTCATTTGCCAAGTCAATGGCTGCGTACCAGTTACCAGGAGATGTGTTAATTTGCTCAAGCAATGAAACCACATCTGGTACAGCAGCTTCAATTGGAGTCACAACTTGGTTAAGGTTATGATAATCCACTGTCGTTCTCCAAGATTTATCTGTCTTCTGCACTGGCTAGATGGGAGCTTTGAATGGGGATGTGGTAGGAATCACCACCCCTGCCTCTTTCAAGTCCTTGATGGTGGCACTAATTTCTGCAATTCCTCCAGGGATGGAATATTGTTTTGATTTACTATTTTCTAAGTAGAGGCAGCTCTAATTGCTTCCTTTTGGCCTTTCTCACCATAGTAGCCCTCACCAGTCAGGGAGCCAACATGGGGGTTCTATCAGCTGCTAAGTATGTCTGTGCCAATTATGCAGTCTGGCACTGGGGAAATGACCGCAGGATGAGTCCGGGCACCCACTGGATCCACTGTATGTCAGACCTAACCTAAAACTCCATGAATTACCTGACCTCCATAAGCCCCTATTTTAACTGGAGGACCACAATGATGTTTTGGGTCCCCTGGAATCAATGTCAGCTCAGAGTTTGTGTCCAGTAGTCCCTGAAATATCTGATTATTTCCCTTTTCCTAGTGCATAGTTACCCAGGTAAAAGGCTGGAGGTGTCCTTGGGGAAGGATGGGAGAAATATTCACTGCATAAATTGTCAGTAATGTAGTTGGGTCCTTCCTCAA
>NW_016856122.1:0-1016 GCF_001698545.2 Rhinopithecus bieti | reverse complement strand
ATATATATGAAAGAAAGGGAGAGAAAGAAATTGTAGGGAATCGGCTCATATGATTATGGAGGCTGGCAAGTCCCAAAATCCACATCACGAGAGTCAGCAAGCTGGAGACTGAGGACAGCCACTGGTTTAGTTCCAGTATGTGCCCAAGAGCTAAGAACTTGGAAAGCTGAGCGTGTAGTTTAAGTCCAAAGGCTGGTAGGCTCACAAACATAAAAAAATCAATGTGTCAGTTCAAATCCAAAGACAGGAAAAAACCGGATGTCTCAGTTAAAAGGACATTAGGCAGAAAGAATTCTCTTTTACTTGAGGAAGAATCAGCCTTCTTGTTGTATTCAAGCCTTCGACAGGTTAGATGAGGCCCGCCTACATCAATGAGGGTAATCTGTGTTACTCAGTCTACCAATTCAAATGTTAATTGCATCTGAAATATCATCACAGAAACACACAAAATCATATTTGACCAAATATCTGGACACTACATGGCCCAGTCAAACTCACACATAAATTTAATCATCCTACTGAGGTTATCATTTTTAAATCTATTTTAGTAATGTCTTCCATTTGTCATGGAACGTTTAATGTTAATTGCTGAGAGGGTGGAGTATAAGTTGACTGCATTGGCACTTCTTTTATCTGCATGCTATCATCTGTTTCACATTTATGGCTAATTAAATATTTTAGTATTCCATTTTGTCTTCTGCATTGGCTTTTGGTTTATATCTTCTTTGTTTTTTCAATGGTTACTCTACACGTTATATAATATGCATCTTTAATTTAGTACTGTCTACCTCAAAAATACTATCTACTTCATTAATAAGAACTTTACAATGTATAATTCCAGTTAAACTTCTCACAACTCTTGTGTTCTCATTGTCATTTATTTTACATCTATATTTACTTCAAAACCCCACAATATGCAGCTATTCCTTTTACTTTAAATAGCCAGTTATCTTTTTAAAAATTATATATTGGCCGGGCGCGGTGGCTCAAGCCTGTAATCCCAGCACTTTGGGAGG
>NW_016856121.1:0-321 GCF_001698545.2 Rhinopithecus bieti | reverse complement strand
GCCTGTGGATCTGCCGGGGATTGGATCCGACCCACGCTGGGGTGCGCGTGGGCCTGGGCCTGGGCCTGGGGAGGGAAGGGTGTCCGATCCCCGGGTTCTCCATAGGAGAGGGGTCTGGAGCTCCGAAGGAGGTGGAGGCTAGAGGCCCGAACTCCTCTGGGTGCTCTCGAAGGAGAAGGGCTGGGGGGGGTCCGGATATCTGGTTTCACAAGGGCCGGGGGATGGGGGATCCAAAGAGGAGGTCTGGGTTCCTGGATCCTCGCTGGAAGAGGGGTCTCCGAGGTCTAGATTCCTGGGCTGTCGAAGAGGAAGGGTCTGGAA
>NW_016856120.1:0-586 GCF_001698545.2 Rhinopithecus bieti | reverse complement strand
ACTCCCTTCTTTCCCTCTACTCTCTGTCCCTACCCCCCTCAAACTTCTCCAGACCCCAATCCTTTGATAGAAAGGTCTTGCTGAAAGACTCAGACAGAACCAGCCTACTTCCATGGGGTCTCTGAGTCCCTGCCAGTAAGCTAGTGGCATCTAGTGTCACTGAAGTTGTGGATGAGACTGTTTTGTGATGCTTTGCCCTGCGTGTGTGTGGCTGTCTTTCATGAAGTCCTGATATGTTCTTTGTCCACTCTTGGCTAGGGGTTCCAGACATCAGTTTTTTAGATAAGAATTTCTCTAGACAGCCAGTGACATCACGTCCTGTCTTTTGACCACTCATGAAAGAGGACTCTCATTCCTTATGGTCCCTCCCATGAGATGCTCAGACATACACATACCACTGGGGGAAATATCACTGGGCATGGTGCTTGTAGACATAGGCAAAATAATTGGTAGAATTATAACTACTACACATTTACAATTGCAAATGTCTGTCTGGGAAGACATAGCCAAAAGCAGTGCTCCAGACCAAACTTTTGTATGAGGAAAACAATTCTCCTGTATTAGGTCATGAAGAATCTTTTTTTTT
>NW_016856119.1:0-1013 GCF_001698545.2 Rhinopithecus bieti | reverse complement strand
AAGCTTCTTTCTAATTTTCATCTGAGGATATTTCCTTTTCACCATAAGTGTCAATGCGCTCCTAAATATCCCTTTACAGATTCCATGAATACAGTGTCAGCAAACTGCTAGATGAAAAAAAAAAACAGTGTAACACGGTGATGTGAATTCATACATCACAAAGCGGTTTCTCAGAAAGATTCTTTCCAGGTTTTTATGAGGATATTTCATTTTTTACCATAGGCTTCAAATATTCCTTCTCAGATTCAAATAAAACAGTGTTAGCAAACTGCCCAATGAAAAGAGCAGTGTAGCTCTGTGAGATGAATTGCCACATCACAAAGCAGTGTTTCAGAAAGCTTCTTTTCCGTTTTTATTTGAGGATATTTTCTATGTCACCATAGGTTCGATGCGCACCCAAATATCCTACTGCAGATTCCACGAAAAGAGTGTTATCAAACTGATCAATGAAATGAATGCTGTAACTCTGCGGGATGAATTCAAACATCACAAGGCATTTATTCAGAAATCTTTTTTTCTAGTTTTTGTATGAGTATATTTCTTTTTTCACTCTGGGACTGAATGTGCTACCAAATATCCCTTTTGCAGTATCCACAATAACATTGTTAGCAAACTGCTCCATGGAAAGAAAGGTGTTACTCTGTGTGACAAATTCCCACATCACAAAGAAGGTTCACAGAAAACTTCTTTCTAGTTTTTGTCTGAGGATATTTCCTTTCTCACCATAAGCTTCAATGCGCTCCAAAGTATCCCATTGTAGATTCCAAGGAAACACTGTTAGCAAACTGCGCAATGAAAGGAACATTGTAACACTGTGAGATGAAATCACACATCTCAAAGCAGTTTCTCAGAAACCTCCTTTCTATTTTATCTGAGGATATTTCCTTTTCACCACTGGTCTCAATGCACTCCCAAATATCCCTTTGCAGATTCCAAGAAAACAGTGTTAGCAAAGTGATCCATAAAAAGAAAGGTGAAGTTCTGTGAAATGATTTCATACATCCCAAAGAAGT
>NW_016856118.1:0-871 GCF_001698545.2 Rhinopithecus bieti | reverse complement strand
AGTCTCACTCTGTTGCTCAGGCTGGAGTGCAGTGGCATGATCTCAGCTCACTGTAAGCTTCACTTCCAGGGTTCAAGCAATTTTCCTGCCTCAGCCTCCTGAGTAGCTGGGATTACAGGCGCCTGCCACCACGCCCAGCTAATTTTTGTATTTTTAGTAGAGACAGGGTTTAGCCATGTTGGCCAGGCTGGTATAGAACTCCTGACCTCAAGTGATCCACCTGCCTTGGCCTCCCAAAGTTCTGGGATTACAGGCATAAGCCACTGTGCCCGGCCCAGTATGTATTTTTGAACAAGATTTGTGGGGATGCTGAAGATGTACAGAGGTATTTACCAGATGTAAACAGGGTCCTCTTATCCCTTACCCCCACTTTCCCACTACCCTGAACCTGGGAGCGTGCTCCTGTCTGTGGAGTGAATGATCCAGCCTGGCTGAGGGCCCTCTAGGACAGACTGTCCGCTGATGCTCTTCTCCCAGCCTCTCCTGCCTGCTTCCTCCAGCATCTCTCTTCCCTAGTCCCCTCCTGTCCAAGGTTCCCTGATGCATGCTTTGTTTTCCAGCACACTAATCTTTTAAAATAATTGTTTCCTAGCGTATCATAACCCAAGGATTTCAAATGTCTGGAAAGTATCCCTGCAGTGCCGTCTCCCCCAGCCTTGTGGCATGCGTGACTCTGCAGGCCATCTGAACAGCCCTCATCAACAGGGGTGTCATTGTCTTACAGCCCACTCCATGCAGATGGGGACAGGGCCCCTCTGTGCAGGCCAGGATTTCCTGTGTGCTGGCTGCCCTCTCTCTAAATAGCCCAAGTAGTGCCCTCTTCTGCCTGGTGATGGTGATTCATGGTGTTGTCTTCTTTTTTTTTTTTTTT
>NW_016856117.1:6046-6756 GCF_001698545.2 Rhinopithecus bieti | reverse complement strand
CCCATGTCCAGATAATTTTGTATTTTTAGTAGAGACGGGGTTTCACCATGTTGGCCATCCTGGTCTTGAACTCCTGACCTCAGGTGACCCACCCACCTTGGCCTCCCAAAGTGGTGGGATTACAGATGTGAGCCATTGCGCCTGGCAACAATTTTTAAAAATTAGCTGTAAATGGTGGTGCATGCCTGTAGTCCCAGCTACTTGGGAGGCTGAGGCAGGAGGATTGCCTGAGCCTGTTAGATCAAGGCTGCAGTGAACCAAGATCACACCACTATACTCTGTCCTAGGCATCATCATGGCAAGACCCTGTCTCAAAAATTTTTTTAAAAAATTCTATCTAGTGATTATAGCAGAGTGTGCATTTTTCAGTCATTCATTTGATAAATGTTTGTTGCATGTGTACTCTTTCAGTAGGCGGTGAGGATACCATAATGCTGTGTATTATGTACTATGGATTTTTTTTTTTTTGAGTTATGACATATCCCTGTGAAGCCTTTTAGAACTATTTCTTGATTGTGATTCTGTGTCTCAATTCTTACTTTTTCAGACTTTTGTTTGTCTATCAAATATTGGTTCTGATCAGAACCAGTCCTTATGAATGCTTTGTGCCAGGTACTGTAGTAAGCACTTTGCGTTGATTCTTTTCATTCTCACTAACAACCTTATGACATAAGTACTCTTATTTTTTTTTTTTTTTTTTTTTTTTTTTT
>NW_016856117.1:0-1405 GCF_001698545.2 Rhinopithecus bieti | reverse complement strand
GGGACAGTCCAGGGTTAATTCTAAAATCGGCAGACCTACCTGATGAAGGAGGGAACAACAGTCTCAGATTCTTATAAAGAGTGATCCTCTTAAACTGGAAGCCTGTTCTGGCACCTTTGCTGTGTTCATAAGCAAGTCAAACAGTTTTTGTATGTTTGAGAACTCTATTTCATTCTTGGACTTGAAAAGCTTTTCCTTTATTTTTTTCCTTTTCAGAATAGATCTTTTGATAGCTAAAGCAATGTTGAAAAAAGAACAAAATTAAAGATCCCTCACTTTCCAATGTCTAACTTTATTAAAAGTTGTAATAATCAAAACAGAGTGGCATAAAGATAGATACACAGATCAATGGAATAGAACAGATAGCACAAATATAAACCCTTGCATATGTGGTCAAATGATTTATGACAAGGGTAGCAGAACTATTCAACGGGGAAAGGACGGTCTGGTTCAGACTTGTCTTGTCTTCTCTCCTCTCCTCTTCTCTCTCTCTATTTTACGTTTTTTGTAAAACAGTGTCTTGCTCTGTTGCCCAGGCTGGAGTGCAGTGGTGCGATCTTGGCCTACTGCAACCTCTGCCTCCTGGGTTCAAGCAACTTTCTTGCCTCAGCCTCCCAACTAGCTGGGATTACAGGCACACACCACCACGCCTGGCTAATTTTTGTATTTTTAGTAGAGACGGTTTCGTCATGTTGGCCCGGCTGGTCTCGGACTCCTGAGCTCAGGTGATCCACCCACCTTGGCTTCCTAAGGTGCTAGGATTACAGGCATGAGCTGCCATGTCCGTCCCTACCTGGAATTTTATATGGTAACTTTCCTGGGAAATGCTTATATCGACATTGTCCTTATTAGTTCTTCTAGCATTCTTTTATTTATTTGAGACACTCTTTCTTCCAGGCTAGACGGCAGTGGTGATCATAGTTCACTGTAGCCTTGAACTCAAGCTTTCCTCCTCCTTCAGCCTCCCAAGTAGTTGGATTACAGGTACAGACCACCACACTCAGCCTCTAGCATTTTTTGTTTTGTTTTGTTTTGCTTTTGTTTTTGAGCCGGAGTTTCACTCTTGTTGCCCAGGCCGGAGTGCAATGGCACGATCTCGGCTCACCGCAACCTCCTCCTCCCGGGTTCAAGTGATTCTCCTGCCTCCGCCTCCTGAGTAGCTGGGATTACAGGCATGCACCACGATGCTCAGCTAATTTTGTACTTTTAGTAGGACAGGGTTTCTCCATATTGGTCAGGCTGGTCTCGAAGTCCCAACCTCAGGTGATCTGCCCGCCTCGGCCTCCCAAAGTGCTGGGATTATAGGCATGAGCCACCCTGCCTGGCTGCATTTTTTTTTTTTTTTTTTTTTTAGAATAAGGACTTACTGAACTGAAATTCACTTCACATAAAATTAGCCATCTTA
>NW_016856116.1:0-387 GCF_001698545.2 Rhinopithecus bieti | reverse complement strand
GAGACGGAGTCTCGCTCTGTCGCCCAGGCTGGAGTGCAGTGGCCGGATCTCAGCTCACTGCAGGCTCCGCCTCCCGGGTTTACGCCATTCTCCTGCCTCAGCCTCCCGAGTAGCTGGGACTACAGGCGCCCGCCATCTCGCCCGGCTAGGTTTTGTATTTTTTAGTAGAGACGGGGTTTCACCGTGTTCGCCAGGATGGTCTGGATCTCCTGACCTCGTGATCCGCCCGTCTCGGCCTCCCAAAGTGCTGGGATTACAGGCTTGAGCCACCGCGCCCGGCTTGGACATTTCTTATCAACCAAGGTACCAAGGTAATTTCTAGTCTTATTCCCCAGGGGCCACTACCAAAAACTGTCCATAGAAGTGAATTTGTGGGCCGGGCGCGGT
>NW_016856115.1:0-2040 GCF_001698545.2 Rhinopithecus bieti | reverse complement strand
TAAGATTACTGGTTAAAAGATCTGTTACATAAAAGTTAATAGCTTTCCACAATTTTAGCTATAATCACATAGAAGATACAGTGATAAAGTATTTTTTCAAGTATTTCAACAAAAATTAAATACCTAGGAATCAACTTAGATGTGCAGGACTTTTATCAAGAACACGACAGTTTTGCTGAGTGGAAGGAAAGATTTGCATTCTGTGTTCCTGTATGAGCAGATCTCATGTTATAAATATGTCACTTATCACCATGTCTTCATATTCGTAAATGTAATTTCTGCTGGGTGCAGTGGCTCATGCCTGTAATTCCAGAACCTTATGATGTTGAGGCAGGCAGGTTGCTTGAGCTCACGAGTTCAAGACCAGCCTAGGCAACATGGTAAAACCCCGTCACTACAAAAAATACAAAAATTAGCAGGGTGTAGCCGTACACACTTGTAGTCCCAGCTAGTGAGGACGCTGAGGTGGGAGGATCAGTTGAGCTTGGGAGGCAGAGATTGCAGTAAGCCTAGATTGTGCCTCTGAACTCTAGCCTAGGTGACAGAGTGAGACCGTCTCAAAAAAAAATATGTATATGTATGTGTGTGTGTATACATATATGTATATATAAAATACATAATACGTATATATACCCATATGTATATACGTGTATGTGTGTGTGTGTGTATACATATAATAAATTTCAGTACAAATCCCAGCAGATTTGTTTTTGGAAGTTAACAAAATGACTCTAACGTTTAACAGAGTAAATGATTAAAAAAAAAAAAAAAGAATAGACTTGTTCAACCAGATGTTCAATAAAATGTTGTGTACTAACCCTGTTCCAGACAGATAAAGGCAATGGAAATTTAGAACCAGAGTCATGCAAATGAGAATTTAGCATAAGGTGAAGGTAGTATTTTAACTTAATAAGGAAAGGACAGATTATTCTGTAAATAGTCTTAGGAAAACTATTTGAGGAAGTTTGAGTCTCAACTCTGATTTTGTCAAAATAAGTTATAGTTGGTGTAAACACATCTATTCTTGAGAACAGAAGGCTGGGCGTGATGGCTCACACCTGTAATCCCAGAACTTTGGGAGGCCCAGGCGGGTGGATCAGTTGAGGTCAGGAGTTCAAGACCAGCCTGGCCAACATGGCGAAACCCCGTCTCTACTAAAATACAAAATTAGCCAGGTGTGGTGGCATGTACCTGTAATCCCAGCTACTTGGAGGCTGAAGCAGGAGAATTGCTTCAACCTGGGAGGCAGAGGTTGCAGTGAGCCGAGATTGTGCCACTGTACTCCAGCCTGGGCGACAGAGCAAGACTCTGTCTCCAAAAAAAAAAATATTTTAAGAGTTAAGGCTGAGGCTTGGCACAGTGGTTCATGCCTGTAATCCCAGCACTTTGGAAGGCCGAGGTGGGAGGATTGCTTGAGCCCAGGAGTTTGAGATCAGCCTGGGCAACATAGCAAGACCCTCTTTCTCTTTCTTTCTCCATATATATATACACACACACACACACACACACACACGAGGTAAGGTTTGTATGGAGAGCCATGAAGGTAAGAGGTAAAATTAAAAGCTAGGTGAACACATGTTTACATCCCCAGCAAGGGGTTGATGGGAAAGAATGGTAGACATAGTTCTGTTACTGCTACCTCCTTTTAGGAAGTTGCTTCAGAAGATCTAAAGATAACGGTTTTATAATAGCAAAATGAGTTACTTTTCAGTGTCTAAAATATTAAGTAAACATGTTCATAAGGTTAAATGAAATAGGATATAACATTGGGCCTAGTTTTTTATAAAGTGAATGTATTTACATGAAGGAGAAAACAACTCACCTCCCACTCTTACAGCCTCTGCCAGTTTATCGTAGCCTAGTTTCTTAAGAGAAGAAGCTACATGTCTTCACCTTTTTTCACTGAAGTTATTGTAATCTGGATTGTGCCTTCATTGTTGCACTAAAATTTATCTCCTAGTTGCCAAAACTAGTGGCACCTCTCTTAGTCCCCAAATTGACCCCTCTGCAGTATTTTGATACTGTTGATTGTTCCCTTGT
>NW_016856114.1:0-1009 GCF_001698545.2 Rhinopithecus bieti | reverse complement strand
ATATATAATATAATTCACTTCTGCATTATATTCCATTGAAGTAACTATAGCAATATTTATTCTTTCTTTGTTGAGGGACATTTATATTGTTTCCATTTATTTTGATGTAGACCAGATTCCATATTAGCTTTTAAATAACAAACTTACACTGTTGATTCATTCTTACATGTGCGACTGCTGATCTATGATTCTCCTGTTGCTGTTAATTTTCTGAAAAATGTTAATTCAAGGCCTTATATTTTGTGCCAGTCACATTTGATGTTGCTTAAATTCCTGTTTTATTCAAAATATATCTTATTAGTCTCATCTAATTTTCCTTGTTAAAATGTTTTGGATTGTAGTTTGGTCACCTGGTGTTTTAACTACCAGAAGAAGGTATAATAAATCCTTCCATATATTCATTTAACAATGAATATGTAAGATGTGATAAGAATTATGCTGAGCAGGACAAGACTGGTTACACAATGAAGTAGAGTCCATATTTTCTATGCTGTAGTTTAATTTACCATGGATCAAAGCAAAACCAGTATTGTTTACAACTAGTTTTGAGTAGCTAAGACTCCTATGCGTCTTTAAACCACCACAGATGAAAAGATTCTTAGACTAATATTGCACTCTGGATTGTCTCTCAAGTGCTATCAGTGAATCTTGGTGCTGGATTAGGTGATCAGATGAACGAGTGAGAATCTAGGGATATATATTAAAGACAAATCGTGCTAATACTTTTATCTTAGAGTTAATCCTAATACGATCACATCAACTTTGTTTCTTTAACTGTTTCTGTGGCTGGCATTTAAGGGTATTACATCTGTCAACCACAAGGAGGAGCTGTGGCCTAATAAGGAAGAAGCTTACTTCTGATTGAGTGACAGCTCAAAGATCTTGAAAGGGGCCATAGCTCAGAAAATTATCTTTCTTGAAAATGACACTTATAAAGGAAATTTTAAATGTGTAAACTAGTCTTTATTTTGACTGGGAAAAGAAATAAGACAATTAAATATAATTCAAA
>NW_016856113.1:0-392 GCF_001698545.2 Rhinopithecus bieti | reverse complement strand
TAACTCAGCTGAACTCACATCTCCTGTCAACATGTCCTACAACTGCTGCTCTGGAAACTTCTCCTCCCGCTCCTTTGGCGGCTACCTGCGCTACCCAGCCTCCTCCTGTGGCTTTTCCTATCCCAGCAACCTGGTCTCCAGTACTGACCTCTGCTCTCCCAGCACCTGCCAGCTGGGTTCCTCTCTCTACAGGGGCTGTCAGGAGACCTGCTGGGAGCCCACCAGCTGCGAGACGTCCTTTGTGGAGTCCAGCCCCTGCCAGACCTCCTGCTACCGCCCCAGAACCTCCTTGCTCTGCAGTCCCTGCCAGACGAGTTACTCTGGGTCTCTAGGCTTTGGATCCAGCAGCTGCCGCTCCCTGGGCTATGGATCGAGGAGGTGCTACTCAGTGG
>NW_016856112.1:0-389 GCF_001698545.2 Rhinopithecus bieti | reverse complement strand
AATAAATTTGGAATGTTAGTACTACAACCTAGGTCTTCTATAGATATGACAAGGATATGATTTTTTTCATGCAAGGTTTGAAAACTGACAAACTTTGTTCAAGCCTAGATTTTAACTTTGTAGAGGAGGATGATTTAGTAAGTGCAGGAAGTATACAAAGAAAGCCTGTAAATAATCTTTGCCATTCAGACTAGAAAGCTAAAGGTAAATGACTAGAGTTTATTAAATTAGTTTAGACTTTTATAAATTTCTTTTTTTTTTTTTTTTTTATTTGAGACAGAGTCTCACTGTTGCCGAGGCTGGAGGGCAGTGGCTCCATCTCAGCTAACTGCAACCTCTGCCTCCTAGGTTCAAGCAATTCTCATGCCTCAGCCTTCCAAGTAGCTGGG
>NW_016856111.1:0-1016 GCF_001698545.2 Rhinopithecus bieti | reverse complement strand
TAAAAATATATATGTGTGTGTGTTATGTACCCATAATAATGTAATTTTTTTAAAAAAATTCTGGTCTCCTTGATCAAACACCCTCAAAATTTAATTCAAGGAGTTCCCACATTTGCTCTTGTCAGTACATGACAGCAAGTTTTGCAAATTTTTGAGTATAGTCTCTTTCCTACATAATCAGCCCTAGCATATCCCCAGCTGGGTTATGCTTGGATTTAACCTTAATTAGTGACCTGGCAAGCAGACAAGGAGGTGGGGACAGCTTCTAGGGGCAGGTACCTGTTACCTTATGAGGAGAACCTAATCTTCCTGACCAGTAGAAGCACTAGCTCTCACTAAGAAGGAGAGATTCCTTTGAAAACCTGAGGCTCCATGGGCAACCAGCAGTTTGAATAGCCAGCATTCTCAGGGTCATCCGCTCAGATTTCCCTGTCTTATTTTTCAAGACCATGGATTTTCCCCACCAGAGCCCTCATGTTCATATAACAAATCTGTCTTAGCTAAGCATTCAAGCATTTCTGGAGCTCTGTGCGTCTGACAATAATCTTCAGCCTATCACTTAATTGTGTTTACCCTTCCACTACAGGTGATAAGGGCCTCTTTATAAGGTACAACTGAGACTCTGATTCACACACTTAACTATAAAGTCCTTGTTAACAACCCTGCATCTCTCATTGTTCTTCTGAAGGACGTCTCACTGTGATTTGTAGACATTGTTACCCACCTGTTTTTTAGATGTCAAAATTATTACCTCTGCCGTAGCAGTTTCTCCATCAGGACATTTTCCCAAGTCACCATGGGCAAAATCTTCAGCAATTGAGCCACCATATTGTGCCAAGTACTACCCATCCCCCCCATACTAACCAGGATGGTATCTTCTTCACCTGCCTGGTAGTGGATTAACCAGTCCCAAATCCTTGTCTTACTGTTCATTTGCTACGATCACTCATTGCCACTTGCCAAAACCACAATGAGATACCATCTCACACCAGTTAGAATGGCAATCATTAAAAAAA
>NW_016856110.1:0-382 GCF_001698545.2 Rhinopithecus bieti | reverse complement strand
GGATGATGGTATTACTATTAAGGTTTCAAATTTAATTTACTTCTTACTTTTATTACTTTTATACATTTTAAATAATAAAATTAGGGTGTTAAAATATCAAGTAATGTCTAGAAATCAGAAAAGGCATATTGCCACAGGAGGACTGAGTTAGTAGATTTGGGGCTCCATTAAGTTTTGTTTATGATCAAAAAACAAACAAAACCAGGAAAAGCGGCAAAAAATATCTCACTCTCTTCCTGGAAAGGTAAATGAAACTACAAAGAATTTCCAAACTAAAAACCAGACATTTCAAGTCTGTTCATAACTACTGAAGTCACAGTTTCTAAAACAAGGGCAAAGTTTTAATCGATATTTAATTCATATTTTTTATTTTAAAAAACTG
>NW_016856109.1:11907-13240 GCF_001698545.2 Rhinopithecus bieti | reverse complement strand
TAAAAATAGTGACAAAATTGTTTCCTAGTCACAAGAGAAACATGTGAAACTCAAGTGACTAATTTGTAACAATTATCACATGCAAAATTAATTGGATTGTATTTCCAAGTACATTTCTGGATACCTAATATGGCCCTTATATGGGTAAATACAAAATAAGAGGGAGCTTCACATAAATTAGTCAATAAATACCTTTTGAACTGCTAATGATTTTCATGACTTAGTTTACATGCTGAGGACTTAGCTGTCAATAAAATAGAGAGAGTGAGAGAGACCATGCCATATATACACATGAACAAATAAATAAAAATAATTTCAGTCAATGATTAATTCAATGAAAAATATAATTTAATAGAATAACAGCATGACACTGTTTTAAATATAGTAGCCATGAAAAGTGATGGCTACTGATTAAATATAGTAGCTGATGATCTACTGATTAAATATAGTAGCCATGGAAAGTGATGGCTAGCTAACTGATTTAAATATGGTATCCATAGAAAGTGTATCTGAGAAGGAGATATTTAATTGAGACTTGAATCATGAAAAGGAAGCAGCCAAGCAAAGATCTAGGATAAGGTTGTTCCAAGAAGGCGTAGTAATAAATTACTTGATATGAGATTAGACTTGGAGTATACAAGAGGCAGAAAAAGCCCAGTGAGGCTGAATATAGTGGTAGGTGTCAAGAATGGAAGGAGGTGAAGCAGGGGCGATAGTCAGTGGTTTTTTTCTTTTTTTTTTTTTCAATTTTAACACCATTTTATTTTTCTTCTTCTTCATATGATAAAGCGTCATATGATAAAGTCCTTTCCCTACTCAGAACCGCTTATAATTTTTTTATTCCCCCCCTTTTTTTGTATTATTATACTTTAAGTTCTAGGGTACGTGTGCACAATGTGCAGGTTTGTTGCATATGTATACTTGGGCCATGTTGGTGTGCTGCACCCATCAACTTGTCAGCACCCATCAACTCGTCATTCGCATCAAGTATAACTCCCAATGCCATCCCTCCCCATATCCCCCTCCCCATAATAGGCCCCGGTGTGTGATGTTCCCCTTCCCGAGTCCAAGTGATCTCATTGTTCAATTCACACCTATGAGTGAGAACATGTGGTGTTCTCACTCTGTTCTTGCGATAGTTTTCTGTTCTTGTGATAGTTTGCTGAGAATGATGGTTTCTAGCTGCATCCATGTCCCTACAAAGGACACAAACTCATCTCTTTTTATGGCTGCATAGTATTCCATGGTGTATATGTGCCACATTTTCTTAATCCAGTCTGTCACAGATGGACATTTGGGTTGATTCCAAGTCTTTGCTATTGTGAATAGTGCC
>NW_016856109.1:5637-7362 GCF_001698545.2 Rhinopithecus bieti | reverse complement strand
GGCAACATTAAGAAAAAAAAAAAAAAAAACAGAAAACAGAGCTTAGTCCTCATATTCATGAACAGTGAGATACAGAAATGCTGTATGCAATACAAAGAGAAGGTATTTTATCTGCCCGTGAAAGTGAAGCAAGAATTGAGAAAGGTAACTGGTTACTTTATAAAAAGAAAAAATCACAATAATGTTGACTACCACTCAACTCAATATCAGCTTTTCACTTGCTGGTGAATAACAACTACAAAAACTGAGAGGAAATTATTCATGAGCAATTAGAATTGAATTAACTGATTAATGGAATGCCTTTATTCGAATATTTTGGTTTGGCACTAAAGACACTTCAGGCTTCACTAACCCTTTATAAAAGCAATAGCAAAATCTCTCTGATTCATACTTCTCCTTATTCTATTCACTGCTTCTCTAAAAGATTATGTATTTTGTTAATCATTGTTCTCAAGCTATTTTCTTCTTTATTGTTGTTTTCAATGTTTGAAAATTATATATTTCCATCACCGGAGAAAGTAATTGCCTTGGATAATGACGTCAATTATTTCTTGCCATGTCCAGTTCTCTCGTTTTTTATATTTGTATAGATTTATACAGTACAAGTGCAATTTTGTTACATGGGTATATTGCACGGCAGTGACGCCTGAGCTTTTGGTGTCTCCATCATGGAATAATGTACATTGCATCTATTAAGTGATTTTTCACCCCTAAACCACCTCTCACCCTCCCACCATTCTAAGGATCAAGTTTCTATCATTCCATGCTCTATTCATGTGCACACACTATTCAACTCCCATCACTTCTTTTTATGGAAATCCCACAGTCTTAAGCCCTTGTTGCTTATGTTAAAGAAAAGGGGTCCCGATCCAGGCCCCAAGAGAGGGTTTTTGGATTTCCTGCAAGAAAGAATTCAGGGAGAGTCCACAGCGTGAAGTAAAAGCAAGATTATTAGGAAAGGGAAAGAATAATAAACGACTACTCTAAAGACAGAGCAGCTCTGAGGGCTAATCGTTGCCCATTTTATGGTTTTTTTTTTTTTTATTTTTTAAACAAGTGTTGGATTATTCATATCTCCCCTTTTAGACCATATAGGGTAATTTCTTGACATTGCCATGGAATTTGTAAACTGTCAGGGCCACGGCGGGAGTGTAGCAGAGGATGACCAGAGGTAACTCTCCTAGCCATCTTGTTTTTTTTTAGTTTTAGCCGGCTTCTTTACTGCAATGCTTTATCAGCATGGTCTTTATGACCTGTATCTTGTGCTGACCTCCTATCTCATCCTGTGACTTACAATGCCTTAACTGTCTGGAAATGCAGCCCAGTAGGTCTTAGCCTCATTTTACCCAGTACCTAATTAAGATGGAGTTACTCTGGTTCACATGCCTCTGACATGTGAACCAGAGTAACTCCAAGGGTGAGTCATTTACAGGCTACAGCAGACAATCACATATCCTGATGTAAAGAGCTGCTCCTAATAGCTATGATAAATATAAATTAAAATTGTTAATTAAAACTAGAACTATAAAAATATTTTGGCATTCTGTAGTGGTGCTGCAAGAGACAGACATACATAATTTTAATAATGATAGTTAGCATTTACCAGATACTAAATCTACCATGAAAACTATTTAGCAACATGTTCTCATTGAATTGTCACAAAATCTCTACAAGGTTGTTAGTATTTTTTCTTTTTTGAAAATAAAAAAAAAAAAATCCGAGGAT
>NW_016856109.1:0-2561 GCF_001698545.2 Rhinopithecus bieti | reverse complement strand
TTTTTTTTTTTTTTTTACCACAAATAAAAATTGCTAAGAGTTAACATTGTAACATGCAATCAAGACCTACTGAAAAAACAGTTTTAGATGCAAGGTATGTGAAGAAAGTGAAATGTGCTTATAGTAAAAGATCATAAGAAGGCCCTGGAATGTAAATTTTTGTCTAGTAAGACAGAATAAAGCAAAATGTTTGAGCAAGTTGTTGAAGGTTTGTAAAAAATTAATCTTGTAAAAAGAAATTCTGTGAATGACAATATTGGCTATTTAAAGGAGGGCTTTTCCATAAATCGAACATTGGAATAAAAGCACAAGAGGGGCGCAAGTCATGGTGACTCATGCCAGAAATCCAAGCACTTTAAGAGGCCCAGGTGGGTGGATCACTTGAGGTCAGAAGGTTGAGACTAGCCTGGCCAAGGTGATGAAACCCCATCTCTACTAAAAACACAAAAATTAACTGGGCATGGTGACATATGACTGTAATCCCAGTTACTTGGGAGGCTGAGGCAGGAGAATCGCTTGAACCCAGGAGGAAGAGGTTGTATTTAGCCAAGATTGTGCAACTGCACTCCAGCCTGGGTGACAGAGGGAGACTGTCTAAAAACAACAACAACAACAACAACAACAACAAAAAGGAACAACAGGATTTTCTCAGTGCACTAATCTACTCTTTAACAAAAATTTGTAAAGGGTTATAAAAAGGCTTATGAGAATCTCACCTTATAATCAAAGTGATTAAGATTGAATAGATTTGTATATAAAGTTTTATTAAAAATTGGGGTTGACAATAGTATACTAATACAAGGATGAAATTTGGCTTTCTGTCTTGAATAAGATTTTCATGTAATACTAAAAAGTAATAAAAGATTTTGTTTGCCTTTTGAGTAAACTACAGGAAAAAAATGGAAAAGCAAGAGACAGATTGTCTGAAAATTGAAGTCTTCCATCTATCAATGAGTAAAGGTTTTTGCCTTTTTAAAATTTTTGTGTCATCATTTTGGCTAATTAAATGACTTTTGGTGACCTGAAATTCTCAAGTGTTTCAAACCTTTAACATATTTGATAGTCTGCCCAAAATAAAATTCCAGCTTCAAAACTGTCTTTTCTGATTACTAACTTTGGGATGCTACAGCGGACCCCTGAAACATCCAAAAGAGAGGTAAACAGGATGATTTGACAAGTTAAGTTACATGGAAATTGTTGTCAAAGTAAGAAATGATGTTTAACCTTTTTCAGGTTATATTTTAGTGAATGTTATTAATATATGTTCCAAAATTGTATGACATTTCTAAAATTCTAATATGTCTGACTACATACTATCAATCTATTAAGAAATATGGTTATTAGATTAAGTTATTGTAGACCACAGAAATAACCAAATTTCCTTGTCAATTGTGTTTTTAACTATGACTATTTATAGTCATTTCCACAATAAATTGCTTAATGCTGATGTAGTTTCTGAAAAATTCACAAGCACACAAAATCCTAGAATATGATGTCTTTTAGAAGGTTCATGAGAGGATGCAAAGGACCCTGAAAAGTACTCTTGAACACAGGTTTCTGGAAACTTTAGAGTCATATCATTTGGACTGTTTAAGAATTCCTGGAACTTTAATTAAAAGACTGACTTGTTTATAAAATTACTAATCCAAGTAGAACAAAATTTAATTGAGTATCAAGAAAATATTTTGCCAGATTTTCATGCCAAATCAGCCAACACGGAAATTGTTTAAATATACAGTCTGAATGAACTCCATGGTCTCAGTCAATTTACCAATGAAAACCCATTAGTTATCAGTGCTATGCCCCTAAATTGGAGAAACAACTGGTATTCAAGCAGGTATAAGTCCGATGTTAAGCACGGACTCATGGAGAACCAAGACAGCCACCTTGTCTTTCCTGAGTCCTTAAAGCTTTTGTGATTAAAGATTCTGCATTCCATGATTCATTATGGAAAAGATGAAATAATCCAAATGAAATATATTTTGGTGTGGTCACTTCTAAATGGCTGAAACAGTTTATGACCAATGTTTGGTTTGTCAAACCCATATTCCTGGGAAGACAATCAAAACTTCAGGTACGTTCGGCTACCTGGTGAGTCACTTAAACATTTATAGAGGGATTTAATTCAATTGTCCTTTTCAATGCATGTTTTCTGGTTGTATAAAAGCTTTCCTTTGCAAGAGGGCTGATACATACAACAGTACATTATTATGCCACCATGTATTTTCACCGGGTAAATAAGGCTTTTTATGATTCGCTGACTTAAAACAATCAACTCTTCACAATCTAGAACTCGAAGACTGGATCTTCTAAGAACATCAGAGAATGACTATCCTTGTCATTCACACTGCAGCAAAACTTCAGAACCTGAAACTTAGGTTCATAATCTTACTACTGAGAAGGGCCCCTCCATACTCTTGACACTGTGCACCCATTGGAACCCTTAAGGTAATGCTAAACAGGGAAGTTTCACGACAGAAAAAGATGGAAACTTTGTTTTATTTTTAATTTTTAATTTTTCTATTTCAATAGGTTTTGGGGGAACAGGTGGTATTTGGTTA
>NW_016856108.1:0-694 GCF_001698545.2 Rhinopithecus bieti | reverse complement strand
AGGTGATCCTCCCTGCCGCAGCCTCCTGAGTAGTAGTAGCTGGGACCACAGATGTCTGCCACCAGCCTGGATAATTTTTTTTTTTTTTTGTAGAAACAGAGTTTCGCCATGTTGCCCAGGCTGGTCTCAAACTCCTGAGCTCAAGCGATCCTCCTGCCTCGGCCTCCCAGAGTGCTGGGATCACAGGTGTGAGCCTCTGCACCTGGCCTGTTTCTTCATCTGGGAAATGGCAGGGGAAGGTTCTGCCAGCTGAGACACTGGCTCTGCCAACTCTGGTATGCCAAAGCGCTGGGCACAGGGCGAGCCCCACCAGCTTGGGCGCCCAGAGCTATTTCTGACAAGGCCCCTTTGCGCCTGCCCAGGGAAGAGCCAAGTGGCCCCAGGCTTGGGGCCTGCCGCCCAACCCGGCTGCCACACCTTCCCCTCCAGAGCAGCCAGCCCGAACACAGAGGCCAGAGGGTTCGTCAGAGCCACATGGTGGAAACTCCAGCGGAGGGTTTTTGAAGGCAGGTTGCACTTCATTCTTGCTGAGGGAGTGCAGTGTGTGTGTGTGTGTGTGTGTGTGTGTGTGTGTGTGTGTGTGTGTGTGTGTGTGTGTTTGCAGCGCCCCTGGGTCTGTGTTTTTATTGCACTTTCCTGCTGGTTTCCAGCTGCCCCGCCAGTTCCGGGGAGGGCTCTGGGCCAGCAGCTGTCC
>NW_016856107.1:0-847 GCF_001698545.2 Rhinopithecus bieti | reverse complement strand
ATCACACGGACACACCAGGCACACACAGACACACACACACACACAGATCGCATTGGCTCAAAGACTTCATCGTCTCTAAGTTCCATTATTACCTTTATCACCAAAATCAAAGACAATCCGGCCGGGCGCGGTGGCTCAAGCCTGTAATCCCAGCACTTTGGGAGGCCGAGACGGGCGGATCACAAGGTCAGGAGATCGAGACCATCCTGGCTAACACGGTGAAACCCCGTCTCTACTAAAATACAAAAAAAAACTAGCCGGGCGAGGTGACGGGCGCCTGTAATCCCAGCTACTCCGGAGGCTGAGGCAGGAGAATAGCGTGAACCCGGGAGGCGGTGCTTGCAGTGAGCCGAGATCCGGCCACTGCACTCCAGCCTGGGCAACAGAGCAAGACTCCATCTCAAAAAAAAAAAAAAAAAAAAAAAGACAATCCCTGCCAGGGAATTGAGATGCCCGTGCGTGAAGACGCAGTTTGGATTCCGATGTTAGAATGGGAGGGAATGTTGTGGCGGAGGAAAAATGCCGTGTGTGTCTGAGGAGAGCTACATTGAGGCACCACTCACGTTTGAGCTCTGAGCGAAAGGCTCCGTGATCATCTCAGACGGTCCCCACGCCCTTCAGGGTCCTCCGGGACGGAATGTGGGGTAACAGGCACCACCAGGCCGCATGCTGCTGTCACTCAGCCATTCTCCTGCTCGAGTTCCCGCCGCCTACATCACACAGTCATGAGCTTCTTCGCTGGTCCTTCCGCATCAAGCTCCTCCCGCGTCATAGCAAACTTCCAGAAAGGAAATCACTGGGCTAGGCCACTAGGAACCGCTCCTTGTTTTCTTTTTTTTTTTTTTTT
>NW_016856106.1:0-847 GCF_001698545.2 Rhinopithecus bieti | reverse complement strand
AACAAAAAATCAAGTTTGAAAAGAAACTTTTAAGTGTCTTTTAGTAAGAGTATTTCCTTTTACTAATGAAAACATTTGTGAATGAGGTCACTTTGTAAATATATATATATTCACTAATTGCCTTAGAAAGTATTTTCTATGCTAAGTCCTTTGTTTGGAAATTACATTGGTTACCACTTGCAGGATTACATCCAGTACATCTTAGCCAATGGCACAGCTTGCTTCTAAGCAAGCAATGAAAAGCAGCTGTTAACACGCAGGGCACTATAATTTGTACAACATGAACTCCACCCAGTCTACAATTTATTTCATCAGGAACTAAAGAGTGATGCCTCAAATTAGGCTGGATAGTGGCTCATAAAATACGAAGCATGAGAGCAGTGTCTAACAAATTCATAGCATCTCATTATTAACTCACTGGCTAATTATTAGCAGATCTTATTTTGGTCCTAGTCCTCATGCAAGAAATATAGTTTCAAACTGTAGAAAAAACAGGAAATACATAATAGTGAAAGAAGTAATGCATAGAACAACAACAAAAAATGTAATGAATAGTACTAGAATAAGGGGGAGGAATCCTACAAAAGACTGAATGACCAATTCATCAGAGTGCACTCCTATCGGGAGGTTATCTGTGTCTCTGCCAAAATTATTATCACAAACAAATGATTAAAGCATAATATGGGTGGTAAGAAAATTCTCATGAAATAGTCACCATGCCATGTAGTATAGCTTAAGTAGTCAATCTTTAAAAACCAGCTGTTCTCAACCAGAGACAGAAAGAAAATGTGCATGCCTCTTGAAGGTGGCAGAAAGAGATGGGAAATATTCAACTCATGCTATCTTT
>NW_016856105.1:0-638 GCF_001698545.2 Rhinopithecus bieti | reverse complement strand
CTTATAGCACTAAATGCCCAGAAGAGAAAGCCGGAAAGATCTAAAACCAATACCTAACATCACAATTGAAAGAACTAGGGAAGCAAGAGCAAACACGTTCAAAAGCTAGCAGATGGGAAGAAATAACTAAGATCAGAGCAGAACCGATATCCTTGTTAACATTCTGTCTTGTTGATCTGTCTAATATTGACAGTGGGGTGTTAAAGTCTTCCATTATCATTGTGTGGGGGTCTAAGTCTCTTTGTAGGTCTCTAAGGACTTACTTTATGAATCTGGGTGCTTCTGTATTGGGTGCATATATATTTAGTATAGTTAGCTCTTCTTATTGAATTGATCCCTTCACTACCATGTAATGGTCTTCTTTGTGTCTTCTGATCTTTCGTGGTTTAAAGTCTGTTTTATCAGAGACTAGAATTGCAACCCCTGCTTTTTTTTTTTTTTTTTTTTTTTCCATTTGCTTGGTAGATCTTCCTCCATCCCTTTATTTGAGCCTATGTGTATCTCTACATGTGAGATGGGTCTCTTGAATACAGCACACTGATGGGTCTTGACTCTTTATCCAATTTGACAGTCTATGTCTTTTAATTGGGACATTTAACCCATTTAAATTTAAGGTTAATATTGTTATATGTGAATTT
>NW_016856104.1:0-637 GCF_001698545.2 Rhinopithecus bieti | reverse complement strand
TTCTTTTTTTTTTTTTTCATTATTTAACCAGTGCATGTCTGATCCTTCCCATCTCAGTTCTGAATTGTTTATTCTGCAACCCCATGACACCATATTTTGTGCATCCATGCTACATTGAAATGTCTCTAGACGGGGAAAATGACACACCACAATTCAATTTATCATTAGATTTCTTTTATTTATTTATTTAATTATTTGTTTATTTATTTATTTTTATTTTACTTTAAGTTCTAGGGTACATGTGCACAACATGCAAGTTTGTTACATATGTTTACATATGCCATGTAGGTGTGCTACATCCATTAACTCGTCATTTACATTAGGTATATCTTCTAATACTATCCGTCCCCCTCCACACTCCCCACAATAGGCCCCGGTGTGTGATGATCCCCTTCCTGTGTCCAAGTGATCTCATTTTTCAATTCTCACCTATGAGTGACAACATGTGGTGTTTGGTTGACTGTTCTTGTGATAATTTGCTGAGAATGATGGTTTCCAGCTGCATCTATGTCCCTACAAAGGACACGAACACATCCTTTTTCATGGCTGCATAGCATTTCACGGTGTATATGTGCTGCATTTTCTTTTTTTTTTTTTTAATTTTTTTTATTATACTTTAAGTTCTAGGATACATGTG
>NW_016856103.1:0-849 GCF_001698545.2 Rhinopithecus bieti | reverse complement strand
CAGGCCACAAGTGATCCTCCAGCCTCATCCTCCCAAAATGTTGGGATTACAGGCATGAGCCACCACACCCGTTCCCTAGGAATGTCTTTTTTGAGGGCCTTGGAACCATCTCTTTGAAATGTGAATGTCGAGGAAGATGATGTCCCTGTCTCCCTGTCACTAGGGGAGTTTAGCCTAGGTGCCTTGCTCCAACCTATACGACCTGCTTGTCATTGAGACATGAATTTTTTTTTTCCTTCAGATAAAGGCAATTAACTAGCACAGATGGGTACTCCAATTACTTGGTGAACTTAGGACTTGCCTGGGAGTATTTAGTTTTCACCCTTGCCTGCTGCTGTACAACCAGGCCAATTAGCTACATGCCTGGACTTTCTGGTTTTGGCTACCACTTTTTTGATTGCTTGTTTTGCTTTGTTTTGTTTTCAGATGGAGTCTTGATCTGTTGCCCAGGCTGAAGTGCGGTGGTGCAATCTCAGCTCACTGCAACCTCTGCCTTCCAGGGCCAAGCGATTCTCCTGCCTCAGCCTCCCGAGTAGCTGAGATTACAGGAACATGCCACCGTGCTGGGCTAATTTTTGTATTTTTAGTAGAGATGGGGTTTCACCATGCTCGCCAGGCTAGTCTCGAACTCCTGACCTCGTGATCTTCCTGCCTTGGCCTCCAAAAGTGATGGGATTACAGGCATGAGCCACCACACCTGGCCTCTACGACCACTTTTGGATTGTATGAAACACTACACTTCAAAGTGTGGGATCTGGCTTTCCAGACAGCTGCCAAAGGGGCAGATGATGCAATCTAGAAGTGTGGGGGAGTTTGTGCCGGTGGGGTAAATTTTGACCAATAATAAAA
>NW_016856101.1:0-531 GCF_001698545.2 Rhinopithecus bieti | reverse complement strand
CTTCTGTAACATTAGCTGATCTACAGGTATAATTTATCTTGCCTCAGTTGGTAATTAATGGTGTTGGCAAGTTCTTTCTCCTGTTTTCATGGAAACACAGCCAGGTTATATTTCCCAATGTCCCTTGTGGTTAGATTGGTAATAGAATTGAGTTGTAGCTGATGAAATATGATCAGAAATGATACAACTTATAGGGATGAACATAAAACCCTTTCACATGTTCCTTTATGAGTTTTGTTCCTTTCAGCTTGGGAAAGGAGATGATCTCAAGGGTAACCTTGGGAACTATGAATTGAGGATGCCAGAGCTGTCATAGTCTTGGTTCAAGACTGGCTGTGTGGAGAAGAGCTTCTCCCTGCAAAACAAAACACAAATACCACCACCAGCTTATTCCTGTCAAATTAGGACCAGTCATTAATATGGACATAAATAAGCTTCTATTGTGTTGAGCTGGCCACATTTAATTAGATCTATTTGTCACCATAATCTAGCCTACTCTGACTAATATAAATACATTAGAGGCGGTCTGCA
>NW_016856100.1:0-388 GCF_001698545.2 Rhinopithecus bieti | reverse complement strand
GTGTGTGTGTATATATGTGTGTGTGTGTATATGTGTGTGTGTATATATGTGTGTATATGTGTGTGTGTATATATGTGTGTGTATATATGTGTGTGTGTATATATGTGTGTATATGTGTGTGTATATATGTATATATCTGTGTGTGTATATATGTGTGTATATGTGTATGTATATATCTGTGTATATATGTGTGTATACATGTGTGTGTGTGTATATATGTGTGTGTGTATATATGTGTGTGTGTATATATGTGTGTGTGTATATATGTGTGTGTGTATATATGTGTGTGTGTATATATGTGTGTGTGTATATATGTGTGTGTGTATATATGTGTGTGTGTATATGTGTGTGTGTATATATGTGTGTGTGTATATATGTGTGTGTGTAT
>NW_016856099.1:0-1281 GCF_001698545.2 Rhinopithecus bieti | reverse complement strand
GGCATTCAAGCACATTTTGTCTAACCATCACTACTATTATCCTCACTAAACAGTAGTTCGCAATTAAATGTATGACCTGAAACTATAAAAAGCCTAAAAGAAAACCTAGACAAAACTTCTGAACATTGGCTCAGGCATAGAATTTATGGCTAAGACCTCAAAAGCAAATGCAACAAAAAGACAAATAGATAAATGGGACTCAAACTAGCTTCTGCATAGCAAAATAAATAATCAACAGAGTAAACAGACAGTGTAAAGAATGGGAGAAAATATTTGCAAACTATGAGTGTAACAAAGGACTAATATCCAGAACCTACAAGGAACTCAAACAACAAGAAAAAAATGAAAGAACCCCATTAAAAATTGGACAAAGGACAGAAACAGACATACCTCAAAAGAAGACATCCAAGTGGCCAACAAACATATGAAAAAATGTTCAACATCACTAATCATAAAAGAAATGCAATTAAAATTGCAATGAGATACCATCACACACCAGTCAGAAAGGCTATTCTTAAAAGGTTTTTTAAAAAACAGATGGTAGTGAGGATGCAGAAAAAAGAGAACACTTATACACTCTAGGTAGGGATGTAAATCAGTACAACTCCTATGAAAAACAGTATGGAGATTTCTCAGAGAACTAAAAATAGAACTACCATTTGACCCAGTAATTCCACTACTGGGTATCTGCTGAAAGAAAAGAAATTAACTTATCAAAAAGACACCTGTATTCATATGTTTATCACAGCACAGCACTACTCACAATAGCAAAGTCATAGAGCCAACCTAAGGATGGATCTGATGGATGTGGATGACATATATATATATACATATATATATATACACACACACACACACACACATATACACTGAAATATTACACAATCATGAAAAAGAATGAAATAATTTTTTTTTGCAGCAACGTGGATGGGGCTTTGCCATTATCCTAAGTAAAATAACTCAGAAACAGAAAATCGAATAGCGTATATTCTCACCTATAAGTGGAAGCTCAACAGTGGGTACATATGGACATACAGAGGGAAATAACAAACACTGGGGTCTTCTAAAGAGGAGAGGGTGGGAATGGGGTGAGGATTGAAAAATAACCTACTGCATACAGCATTCACTATTCAGGTGATGGGCACACTAGAAGCCCAAATTTCATCATTATGCAATATATCCACATAACAAAGCTGCAACACATCTCCTGAATCTATAAAATAAAACGTAAAAAAAAAAAGTAGTTAGTAAGTATCTGCTAATGTTTGTCTTCCAGCAAGA